>NW_009710740.1:0-563 GCF_000703405.1 Apaloderma vittatum | reverse complement strand
AGTTTCAGATCATCTCCAAGAATTAGCCATAATGGAGAGAGAGAAAATATAAATGAAATAATGACAGAAATATGTTCACACACACATGGAATGGGTCTCTGCTGGTTGGTCTGTCTTTTCTGGACAAGTTTTCTTGCACTGATAGATCTGTAGATTTATATATGTAAATAACTGGAACAAATAATTATTCTGGAGTCAGAATAATATCAAGCCCTTCTGGTTACTCAATAAATTTTTATATTCATTTCTATTTCCTTGGCACTCGGTCTTGCACTTATGCAGGTGAATCACTTTTCTGCTCACTTATTTAAACATTAATTTTAAACTACTCTTTTTGCAACACAATGCGATACTATTCCTCATCATCCAACACATCATTGCACTGACTTCTAAAAAGACAAATAGCACACACGTCTTTTAGGGCTGGGAATATGGATTCCAGCAGCATGATGTAGCTGCTAAGATCATTTCTCAAATAAGCTGGAGGCCAAAGAAACCCCCACGCCTATGAGAAAAGAAGTAAACAGCTGAGACCAAGCTGTGTGGTGCCGTGGACTCACTGG
>NW_009710739.1:6359-36350 GCF_000703405.1 Apaloderma vittatum | reverse complement strand
TGGACCTGCTGCTCCCCGGGCCCGACTGCCCTTTCCCCAGGAAAATCGAAGTGCCCGGGGAGTGCTGTGAGAAGTGGATCTGCGACCCGAAAGATGAAGCGATCTTGGGAGGTTTTGCTATGGCTGGTGAGAAAACTAAAGCTAATTATCATGGTCGTTTTGCGGAGGAGGTATCCCTGGAAGTGTTTAAGGCCAGGCTGGATGGGGCTCTGAGCAGCCTTATCTAGTGGGGGATGTCCCTGCCCGTGGCAGCGAGGTTGGAACTAGATGATCTTTAAGGTCCCTTTCAACTCTGACAATTCTATGATTCTATGCGCCACTGGAAACACCCATGGGTTTGCCAAATCTAAGGTGCGTTGGTTTGTCCAGTCATTTTTTTCTGCTCTTTTTTCTCCTCTACAGTCACTAGTAACTATACAGCGGTTATGAATTAAGGCAGAGCACAACACGTTTTAAAAAAAGATACTCAGAGGATGAATGTCTGTAGCAGATTTAGGAGGAGGTTAACTTGAGTTAGTTGCCAATTCTGAAATTACTGTCTATCTGGTACAGGGTGGTTCAGCAAGTGGAATAAAGCAGGGCCAAGCTCATAATCCTCCAAACGTTATTTCCAGACCCAGATCAAAGCTGCAGTCTTGCTAGTTGCTCTGCAAGAATATGTTGCATCATAAATACTATTCTAACAGCTGAGTCTACAAGACACTTTTTTTCCCCTTAAATTCCCCAGCTATTACAAGTGGCCAGCATGGTAGCTAAAAGAGCCTGTCTATGCTAGAGCTCTCATCTTTGTTGGCATCAAAAGCATTACTAAATACTTGGAGAAATAGTGGTTATAAATGCAGTGAGTGGATCTGAAAAAAAAAATAAAAATCCAAAATGCAGAACTCATAAACTGCGTTTGTAACTGAAAAAAATAAAGCTATATAATCTTTTACCCTTGTTTTTTTACCAAACTGTGTCTCCATCCCTTTTAAATTAAACTACTAGTTCCACATGAACTTTCATAAACTACTTTTACTGAGAGCTGATGGCTCTGCATACTCTTCCAGTCACTGCTCTTTGCAATCTTAAGCAGTTAGTTATGCTGAAACTTAGCTAATCCATTTGAAAAGGAAGTAAAGAAGGATCCAGGAAGAAATGCTCTAATAACCTGTCAGAGTGCTATGAAGTGTCAGTTGTAAGGCACAGAAGATATAAACAGAAAGCTTACCACCTTTTTGCTATTTTTCCTTCTCTTTGATTTGTTTGACAGTGACAGGCTAATCTGTAAAATGCGTATGGATTATCTGCCTTCTTTCTAGCAATGGCTGTCCCTCTTGGGAGGCCACATTTTGGAGCTCTACCATGCAAAAGGCAGAAAAGCAGTTGTAGAGAAGCTTAACAACTAGAGCTGTAACTGACAGCTCAGTCATCTTTCCTCATTCTGTTTATGCTGAACCACGCTATAAAGTTAGGAATATTGGCATAATACAGCTTAACACTGCCGTGAGAGCAGGACAATGATCGGAGTTGGCCATGGCTTTGAGTAGCTGTGATAACTGCTGGAAATTACTTCTTTCCTCCTTCCGCACCATCACCCTGCCTATAATCTGGCAATAATTGACTTCATGGCTCTCAGAGTAAAGGGCTTTACTTCCATGCTGGTTATTAGTTTAGAAAAATCATTCAGCCTCTCAAATCATGTCTGATATAAACATTTTTATGATAGAGCTTTAGAACAGATCTGTCATGCATTTCCATGGTTTAAAAATTGTCAGTAATTCTTCCAGCTATGGACTTGAGTGAACTGAATCTAAAGTATTTCCTGATTATACTGATAGGCACCTTTCTGTTATTTTTAGATCTAGGAAGCTGCCATCCAGGACTCAAAAAACCAGCTTTTAAAATTGTTAAATCCTGTCAAAAGCATGGATTTGTGCCTTTTTTTATTTTCTGTCTCACGTGTTTCTTCCCAGGTGTGGTGGGGCTCAATTAGATACTGAGTTTTCACATGAGTTTTTCTTGTAGTTAACTTCTGTGGGGTTTTGTCTCCAGCTTACAGACAAGAGGCCACTCTCGGGGTTGATGTGTCAGATTCAAGTGCCAATTGTATTGAGCAGACAACAGAATGGAGTGCTTGCTCCAAAAGCTGCGGCATGGGCTTTTCCACCCGTGTTACCAACAGAAATCAACAGTGTGAGATGGTGAAGCAGACACGGCTTTGCATGATAAGACCTTGTGAAAATGAAGACCCATCTGATAAGGTACGCTGCAGAGAATGGCGGGGGAGCAGGGTCTCTTTGGCTGTAATTCCAAGGTTGCGATGTTATGTTCTAGAATGCTCCAGATGCAGCTGTATGTAACTACACCTTTTAGCATGTGTGCCACAAGCCTGGTGCTTTTGGGAACCCTTAGACTTGCAGTGATTTCTCAGTAGCTTTGTGCTGCACCTCCAGCAGATTGAGGGAAGTGATTCTGCCTCTTTACTCTGCTGTGATGAGACCCCAGCTGCAGTGCCATGCCCAGTTCTGAGATCCATCAGCATAGGAAAGACATGAACCTTTTGGAGCAGGCCCAGAGGAGGGCCACAAATACGATCAGGGGCTGGAGCACTTCTGTGAGGACAAGCTGAGAGAGTTGGGGTTGTTCAGCCTGGAGAAGAGAATGCTCTGGGGAGACCCTATTGCAGCCTTTAAATATTTAAAGGAAACGTACAAGAAAGGTGGAGATAGACTTTTTAATAGACTTTGTAGCAATAGGACAAAGGGTAAGGATTGTAAACTAAAAGAGAGTAGATTCAGACTAGATACAAGGAAGAATTTTTTTGCATTGACAGTGGCTGGACTTGGTGATCTCAGAGATCTTTTCCAGCCTCAATAATTCTGTGATTCTGTGAATCACTGAAAGAGGTTGCCCAGGCGGGTGGCAGATGGCCCAGCACTGGAAACACTCAGGGTCAGGTTGGGTGGGGCTCTGAGAAACCTGATCTAGTAGCAAATACGCCTGCTCACTGCAGGGGGTTTGGACTAGATGATCTTTTAAGGTCCCTTCCATCCCAAACTGTTCTATGAGAATTTGAGCTGTTCCAAACTGATCAAATGTATTGCATGTGCAGACTATTTTAGCAGCTCACACAGTCTAACTTCTACAAATGCAGCTGTACTACCTGTATGTATGCTTCAGAGCTGCTCCAATCGCATGGAATGGTTGTCAGATTTCTAGTCTGTTGAGCATCTAGAACTGTGGAGTAATGTGTGAAATCCTGCAACATCTGCCTGACTAAATTGGGCTTTATCTTAATCCTTATGATGATTTTTCAAAAAGCAAACCACCACTGACACTTCAGGTGCAAGAAATGTCTGTCTGTCTTTTTTGCTACTTCTACACATGCAAGTGTTACTATCAGGGACCATTGCTTTATGTAATATTCTGAGTGTGGAAAGCATTGCCAAGGCCTTTGCTGAATACTCTGTGTAGTTTTAAATACTGTGTTTTGAAGAGGACCTAGAACATTTGGGAAGAGTTGGGGAGACCAACAAGAGTAATCAGAGGTCCAGAAAACACATTCAGCCAAGGAAATATTGTCTGAATGCAAGAGAATGGAGATGCAATCTCATAACTGTGTTCAGATATTGCAGCCTATTCTGCGTCCATGGGGAGTACAAGTTTGGACTGCATAAAAAATGAGACGTGGGTGAAAACCTTTCAGGCGGTAAGAAGAGTAAAGTTTTAGGAGTGTCTGGGCTGATGTAGCATCTCTATCACTGAAAGCTTCTAAGGACAAGTTAGACAAACCTCTGTTAAGAACAACCGGGATAAAGCTGACTGTACCCTGAGTCACAAGAATGGGCTATGACACTTGAGCCCTCTTTTTTTCCCCTGTAACTTGCTCCTTTGGCTTCCTGATTCTTTGGTGGAGCTACACCGGCCTGAGATGTTTTCCAGCATAGTTTCATAATGAATGTTGGTTTGGCTTGTCTCAGGTTACAAGAGTTGGCTTTAATTATTTGTTATTTATTACTGGCCCAATAACACACTGTCTCAGAGGGCAAATCCTGCAGGAGTTACTTTTAAGTAACTACTGAAGTAGCTGCAGAATCTTACTGCTGCTGAATGAGCAAAGACAGTAAGTTTTCACAGTAGACGCATATCCTTGCGTGTCATTTTTAACCGCTTTCTGTCTTATGCAGTGGTACATCTAATGTCTCTTCATATTTCTCCTAGAAAGGGAAGAAATGTGTCCGAACAAAGAAGTCCCTGAAAGCTGTTCACTTTGAGTACAAGAACTGCACTAGTGCCCAGACTTACAAACCTCGTTACTGTGGCCTCTGCAGCGATGGGCGATGCTGTACCCCACACAACACCAAAACGATACAAGTTGAGTTCCGCTGTCCTCAGGGCAAAGTCTTACAAAAGCCAATGATGTTGATCAGCACCTGTGTCTGTCATAACAACTGTCCTCAGAGTAACAATGCTTTCTTCCAGCCGTTAGATCCAACGTCTAGTGAAGCAAAAATATGAAAAGCATAAATTAGGTAGTGCCAAAGGTATAAATAGTTTATAGAAAACTTGACCCACAATCAGGTGAATGTAATGATTACATATGTAAAATATCTAAGATATCTTACAAAACAGTCTAGGTGCTTTCTTTTTTGATGTAGTTTATTAAATACCTCATTTTACATCTTCCCCTTCCAAATGTTTTTTATTCACTTGATGGAAATGTTGTACCTTGGACAGAGCCTTCTTTTTTTCTTGACAGTGGCGTAAAGCTTAGAAAGCGAAGAGCTAAGCTTTCTCCTCGAGTTAAGGGGATCATGCCACAAGTTTCAGTAGCTGTAAGGCTGAGCTCTTGAAGAGTAAGTGGGTTCCTTGGGGAATGCATGATAGCGTATCACATAAGCTTCCAGGTTCTTGACTTCACTTTTCATAATGCGTATAAACAGTTAAGCAGTGTTCTTTTCCCATTCTGATGAAATGCTGTTTGTGATGACAGTAAAAATCTGACGAAAGTGTTGCATTCTTGTTTCTTATAGAATACCTTCTATCTATACCTCCAACTTAGTGAGGATTAAGTTTGCACATAGCCCCTGAAATGACGTGGCTAAGATCTCTCATCCTGAAGCATAGCAGATGGATGGCTGACAGCAATTAAATTTTTCTTTGGCATCTTCAGTAGCAGTCTAATCCAAAAGGCACTGAACTCAGCGTCTTAGGAGAACTTGGTTCTAGCCAATGTGTGTCTGTAGATACAACTATTTTGATGCAAAAATGAATTTTTTGTAAATTCCTCTAGCATATTAATGTATCCTATGGTGCTTCATTTCTTAGAAAGGTAAATATGTAAATAGAAACTGTATATATTGTAATATAACTTTACTAAGTAAATAAACTTTATGAGGTTCAAAATATTTTTCCTGAAGTTATTTTTCTTAAGCTACCAGCTTTACACGGCTAAAAGCAGCGGGAATAAAAAGGATCTGCAGACTCCTTAAAGGAATAAAAGACCATATCTTATGATGTTCTTAGTGTACCTCATCCTAATCACTGTCCTAACAGATATGTGGTGTCTTGGTGTGGGAAAGGATGAATAATTTGTGAGGCACACATTAGGAGGGAGGTTTCTTTCTGAGTAAGTTAGCCTGGGAGAGAGGATGATGTAAATAAAGTTGGATTTGGATGTGTTGTATCCTGAAACAGTGGTGGTAGGAAAGAATAATTACGTGATTTGGAGTTTGGTTTGGGTCTGAAGTATGAATGAAGTATTTAATTGGGTCTTGCAGCATTTCAGCCTCACAAAAGCAGCCTGTGACCCTGCTTGTGCTAGGTATTCTATAGCAATATCCCCAAGGAATACAGAGGGTGGCAGTTTCATGTGTGTTAAATCATGTCCGTAGGTTTGTGGAAACAGGCCGTAAGCATCGTGCAGACATCCAGCTGCCTGGGCTGTGGGACCAAGCTTAGCTCAGTGTGTGCCTCTCTCTGTCAGAGATACCAGAGCAGGACTTAGGCCACAACTGTTCTGTAACCACATGGTGGGAAACGACTCCCTCTTGAGAAAAAAAGGCAGAAGACCAAATCTCAGCACATTTGGCCTAGTGTCTTCCTTCTCTGGAGGAGCTAGCAACTGCCAGTTTGGCAATTCCTGAGATGCACACAGGGTGAAATTCAGCTCCAGGTCAAAATTCCTAAATTAGGTGTCTACATGTAGACAGCTAAATGGCCATTTTAGCTAATGAAGCTTAAACAAAAGTTAACTGTGAGCAGTCATCAATGGCTGAAGTTTTTTACTAACTTCTAAGTCGTCCTTGAATGTATGAGGTCTGGGTGCTAAAAACTATACAGGTTTAGTTAGGATTGGACAGATCTCGGGTCCTCACCTGGACTCTTGCATGGTTTTCTCCACTCTCTGTGACAGTGATACATTTCTTTTTAGTCATCAATGCATCCCTTCTTGCGTTCTGCTGTTCAAACAGCCAGAACATGACTAGTCTTGCCCTTCATCTGGAGCATGCTCATGAATATGTGCATACTCCTAGTCCTTGCACTGGTTAGTTCCTAGTCACAGAATCATAGAATGATTTGGGTTGGAAGGGACCTTCAAAGGCCACCTAGTCCAATGCCCTGCAATGAACAGGGACATGGTAGTGTTGGGTAGACAGCTGGACTACATGATCTTAGAGGTCTTTTTTAACCTTAATGATTCTATGATTCTGTGATCTTCAATTGGATCAGGTTGCTCAAAGCCCCTTCCAACCTGCCATTGAATGCTTCCAGGGACAGGGCATCTACCACCTCTTTGGGCAATCTCTTTCCTTGTTTCACTGCCATCATAGTAAAACATACTTCTTCCTTATATCTAGTCTGAATCTACTCTCTTTCAGTTCAAAACCATTGCCCCTTGTCCTATTGCAGCAGGTCATTCCCTTCACACCCGAAGTCATATATACTTGTGCATCAGCTTACCATTGTTGCATTGCTTCTCCTTTATCCCTCTGCTTTCCCTTCATGTTATCTGGATTTTCACATAGTTCTTTATGCTTTCCTTTTATTGGATCACACAAGCAAAATATGGGCACCAGGGAGAAGGCTGTTCAAGAAGCAGCTTCCAATTTGCAGGCAAGTTGGAGAGCTTGTCTGGGGTATGAACTTACAAACATTTGTACACTAGAGTCATCCACTATTCTTAAGTTTGTGGAGTTTTACCCTCCAAAGGCAGGAACTTAATTTCTGATATTTTTGAAGAAGCATAAACCCAGCTTCGTGCTGAGACACTTGTTGATGGTTCATCACTTCCTGTGAAAAGAAGACTATGTGCCCTATGGCGTGTAAGTTTAATTCTCACTTGTGTAAATCCTTCTGTCTTTAGACATTTCCCCAGCACTTTAAAATCAACTCAGAACAGCCAGAACCAAAATGCCCCCTATAACCTTTCTTAGTGCCTCTCTGCGTGATCTCCACATCTTCAACCTGTTTTGTGAGGAGTTGCATAGTTGTGGGCACTACAATCTTCATGGAAGAAAAGAGCTACAGTGTTCAAAGCCTTATTTGCTTTTTTAACACCCGAACTGCTGCAGTCTCAATGCCTTCTTACAATGCTGTAGCATTTCTGCAGGAAAAATATCTTTTGGAAAGCAACACAAGTACGTCCTCTGGACACTAGGAGCCAAAGACAGTTTTCCAGTGTCTTTTAAACTGTATACATAATTCTAATTGAGCTTCTGTTTTTACCTTAACTCAGTTGATGAAGTTTTTCATCTGGTATCGATTTTGTTTAGGTTTGTTTTACTTTAATATGGACAGTTACTAGTTTAGTCTTTGGGCCAGTTTCCTGCAAAAGGTCATGACATTGATTTAATTAAAACAAAATAGTGATGTGACAAATCTGTGACATTCATATAAGTAAACTCTGGTGATAAAATCCTGAATGTTTATGGTTTAGGGCTGTGATTCTCCCAAACATCAAAGTTAAGTTATTCCAATTGAGCAAAATTATACAAATGTCAGCAATTCATTTTCACATCTCCAAGGATTCTCTTCTGAACATTTCAGGGAACATCACTTGAAACCGAATGTACAGATCCATACAGTGATATGTACTGAGTGTGATATGTTAATGGAACATGCACAAAGCATGCTGGTTGACTTACTCATCCCATACTCTGAACAAATTTACCTTTCCTTTGCTCATACCAGTGAAGGACTGTTCCAAAACCAAGCTGGTTAGAAATAATATATTTTTTTCTTATTTATTTATCTAATTTAATAGCTTTTGGTGTTAACAACTGGTAAGCTAAGTACACCCTCAGTAAGTGATCTTGATGACAAGCAGTGTCACCCTCTATAGCACATATACGCAGTAGAGATGTTTGCAGCTACTTCCAGGACTCTTTCATCTCAGGGACTTCATTAAAGCAACATGGTTCTTGCTTTTAATAGGCTTTGAATTTGTCTAATGCACCAGACAAAAGACATATTGCAAACATAGGAAAGAGGCCTTCCCCCTACTTAAAGGAGCCTACAGAAAAGATGGAGAGGGACTCTATATCGAGGAGTGCAGTGATAGGACAAGGGCCAGTGGTTTTAAACTGAAAGACATTACATTTAGATTAGATATTAGAAATAAAATATTTTCTGTGAAGTTGGTGACATACTAGAACGTTGCCCAGAGAAGTTTT
Organism: Apaloderma vittatum; assembly: GCF_000703405.1. Classification (NCBI taxonomy): domain Eukaryota; kingdom Metazoa; phylum Chordata; class Aves; order Trogoniformes; family Trogonidae; genus Apaloderma; species Apaloderma vittatum. The sequence continues at coordinate 27,693 of NW_009710739.1, read as the reverse complement.
GGCAGCCCCTTCACTGGAAGTGTTCAAGGCCAGGCTGGATGGATCTTTGGGCAACCTGATCTAGTGGGAGGTGTCCCTGCCCATGGCAAGGGGGTTGAAACTAGGTGATATTTAAGGTCCTTTCCAACCCAAACCACTCTATATTTCTATGATTCTATGATATGTTTTTATTTACCTTCACCATGTAAGGAGATCAGCTGTCAGCCTCCTTAAACGATGCCTGATACTAGAGTGAAAATCTTACAGTGAATAAAATTCTATAATCGACTTCAGTAAGAACATAGCTCCACTCTTTCTCTTTGCCAGTTTAATTCCAAGAGCAGTACAACAGAAGTTCAGGAAAAATAGAATATCACTGGATTTTTCTTTCTAGTCCAGGCTATAATTTGTCTTCACTCTATTAGTATTAATTTATAGCTGTGTGGCCTGTGTGGAAGGGAAGAAATTTAGTTACTCTTTCTAGTCCTAGTGTTTGTATCTGAGGACAAATCTGAACTTCATGAAATAACATTGTATTTCTCTCCTCTTAAAACTTACTACATTGTAATTTAGTTTTCTTCTTAAGTTTTTAAGCAGTAATAAAATAATTGCGTTGTACCCAAGCTTTCTTTATTGATTCTTTTTTCAAAAAGCCATTCTAGTCATGTCTACCATGCTAAACTTTATAATATAAGCTCTCTAGTGCAGACACAAAATGTAGGGCAACCTGAGGGAAAATTCTCTGATTTTACCATTAGCAATCCCAGTTTATGCGTTACACAGGTACGAACATCTGCTCTGTGACCAGAGGTATTATGTTGGTATCAGTCAAGAAACCTGTCGTGCAGTTGTGAGAGGAACAGTTTAGCAGCAAATACCTAGCAAATACATTTTATACTTGTTTAAATCCCTATGGTTAACACTGTTATTACTATAAATGTGTAAAAGTTCAAGATAAAAGATGTGTAAAGTTTGAGATAAAGTTTGAGATAAGCACATCTTTAAAATCTCATGTTCTCTCCATCGTCTATAGAAGGAGCCCAGAATACTGCCTGCCAGTAGGCTTGCCGGAATAATATGGAATTAATCTCACACTAAGCCTCTCAGAAAACACCAGGGAATAGTCATTGATAATCAATTGATTTAATTGAACAATTTGTAGATTAGGAAGCAGAAATGAATACTTACTTATATCCCAAGATGTAATTTATCTGCCCTGAACATGCAAACAGTCACATAAAAATAATGAAGTGTCCCACTGACTAAAACACTTCAGTGTTCGTGGATGTTAAGCTGGTTGTTGTTATTCTCAGTGTTAGAATAAAACATTGCTCCCAAAATATTGCATTTGCACCCTGGGCATCCTACCCTCTCCCTTTCTCCATGAGTCTTGCAGCCCTCAGGGTACGTAGTATGTCCATTGCAGTTGCAAAAAAAAGACATTTGCATTAGCTTTTTGAAGCATATCCAATTCAATTTTGCTGAAGGTAAAGTATAAAGGTTATTTTAAAGGATATAATAAAGTCTATTCTAAAGAGGAAAAGCTGTGTTAAGGGGCACCACTGGGTCTGACTAATTAAAAACCCAGGCTCAGCACCTCGTGTTGCCTGACTCAGAGCGATTCAGAAAGAAAGAATCTGTTCGTTAGGCCAAACAGAGACATTGAGTTTTCACACAGCCCAGGACTGTGGTCTGACAATCAGGACAGAAAAATAAGCACCTTAGTCCCTATGGGAGAATTGCTAGTTTGGGATGTTTTGCTTTCCCCTCTCCCCCTATATTTAATTAAAGAATTGCACTTCAGTATAAACTGAGGGAGGGGGGGTGGTGCAAAAAAGAAGCAAATCCCAAAAATCCTTGCATAGATTGAGGCAGAATTAAATCCTCTGAACTGCCTTTGTAAACAGCTGTAATCACTGAAATTACTTGAAAATTCGAACCCTGTCCACTTTGCAAAAAACTGTATCTTCAGGCTCTAACACGTTAGTCTGGCTGCTTCAGAAACTGAACACACTTCTCTGGGGAAAAGAAACTTTCAGTACTTCGAATTCATATAGTTTTAGCACACTTCAGCTTATGTTCTCACTCCACGAGATAAAAATTTTGTGATTGTACTTTAAGCTCTATTGTTCTCTTACCAGGCCCACACTAAGGGCTATGCTAAGGGCTGCCCTTGCCACCACCGTGTTGCTTAGAGGAAAGATGAAAGAGACCATCACTTCTGGCCAGAATTACAAGCAGCATTTAACTTTGAATTTACAATAAAATACATGTTTCAGCAGAATGGCCCAGCTCTCCTCCAAACCATGGAGAATGGGGACACCTGGTGGCCTCAGGCCATTTTGTCTTGTTAGTGGTGAGAAGCATTCCCTGGTCCTGCTCCTGAGAGTAGGGATGCATTTGGAAGGATGAGGCCAACTGGTGTTACTTATGACAACCATCACTGGTTACAGCAGGCCCTGGCCCCATCGGGGACCTTGATGTAAGATATGCAATGCAGAAGACAATTTCTCAGCCCAGAGACTTTGCATTGAAGTATGAAAGACAGAAAAGATGAAGGGGAGACTCTTTTCTCTGGTTAGCAGATAAGGCACTAAAAGCTCAGAATATGTGAACAGCTTCCTCCCCACCACACCTAATTTGTGGTAAAACCAGGAGATGAGCCCATTTCTCTTAAGTTACCATCTACAGCCTTATCCACAAAGGCCGTCCTCTTCCTCTTCTTAGCTTTTACCCTTTCAAGTCCATCCTGCATTTCAGAGGATCATGTTGCAGAGGAAGGGAAGCAATATGCTTTCTTTTTAGAGAACTAGAGGGGTTTCGGGCACCACTTAAGAACTTTAAGGACTAGAAGGACCATATTCTCGGTTTCACGTTGCCTGATGGAACACGTATTTGCATCTCTCTTCCTTGGGATCCTTCTGGAGAAAACTCCTATCTCTCACTACTTGTCGCTACTGACAATTAACCAACACGGTTGCCGAATCTTTCCTCTTCCAAGCTGTAGTGAGCATTTTAACTTCCATTTAACTTTTGAAAAAAGCGCAAAGCCTAGGTCTTAGTGTTTGAGGTCATATGCAGCAGCAGAACCATGACTTTGGGGAGAGCCAAGGAAGATCAATAGCCCTGGGGCTGGGCAGTGAGTCCATGCCCTGCTTCCTGGGCACTTGGCACACAGAAAAAGAAGAGAGGAGAAGTTTGTGCTGCAACCCTCAGGCCTGCATGAAGTTGGAAGGGTGAGGGAAGAACAAGTTCTGAGAGACAAAAAAAGCCTCAAGCCAGCTGGAGCTGTTACACCAAGTTCTTTGAGGTATCTGTGCTCTTTTATTTAAGCAGACTTAGGCTTTTCGGTTCATGGAAAGAGCTTATATGTTCTTAACCTTAATTCACATTTTTTAAGCACTTTAAAGCACCTGCTCCTCCACTCTCTCCTGCTTCTCCTCGAAAAAGGAAACTGTTGAAATGCAAGTGCTGAGCTTTATCATATTTTCAGTATTTTTACAAAAAAGCTTCTTCAGATTTGCCACGAGGGGGAGGCAGCTGAAAAATTATCAGACATCCATTCTTAGAACTCGGGGGTTTTTTTGTGAAAAACACACATCAGAAAAATGAATGCAAGCAAATCTGTCTTCAGGCTTAGAGAAAAATCTTTTTCATGGCTGTTTTCAATTCATATCCTTTTAAGTAGGTTTTATTTATTTTAATTTTATTAATTGCAATTAGAGCAAAACTCAGCATTTCCCAGAGGAAGAAAATCTTCTAATTAGAATTATGGTCCTACTTCTATATATGCAGTGAAATAATACAGATGTTTATCCAGAATTTAAATCAGCCATGAAATGCATGCTGCATGTTTAATATGAAGCAGCTTGAAGAAAAAATTTTTCAGATTTCAGGTGTGTTATACTGCACATTGAATCAAAAAATACATATTTGTACTAAAAAAAAATCCATTTTCTCTTTCCGACAGAATATTCTACACATTCTAAATCTGTTCCTCAATCTAATTAATTTGCTTTGTGTCTGAAACCTTCCACCGCCCACAGCACCAGCAGGCAAGGTGGAGCAAAAAGACAAACAAGGCAGAGAGGTCAGCTCCCTTCCCCATGGTCTCCAGCAAATCATACGAGACAGTAGCAAGGTGTCTCTTGGATGACTTTTCTTTTTTAAGTGATGAAAATAAAAGGAGGTTTCTCTCTCTCTGATGACTGTATTCAACAAGCCATGGAGCATTCGAAGTCCAAGGTCAACATGAGTGTAGAGCTATGAAAAGCAGCTGGTGAACCCTTTGGGAGCGCTAATTATGAGCATACGAGAAATACTCTTCTCCTCTGCGTGACACACAAGTCTATCAAAGATTGGCATTCAATAGCAAGCCTGTAGAATAGGCTGCCTTTGAAAGCTATAATGAATAACCTCAAAAGAAACCCTTATAAAATCTTAAACATGCCCAAGATACTAGCCAAGGGCTTAATAAAATACACAAGCCCCACACGCAAAAAAAACAAACAAAACAAACAGAAACCTATGGCAACTCCAAACATAACAAGATGGACCTCATAAGGAGAAATTAAAGTAAATCTCTCAATAACTTGCTTTTCGTGGCCAGAGGTCTGCTATCTCCCCAGGGTACAGAGCACAGAGAAACCAAATTAAACTGTGGTTATCTGATGTCTCTGGTGAGATTCACTTTGTCCCACGTCAGAGCTCAGTGGGTAGCTGGAGCCCAGGACCGGGAGTCAGAAAGTCTGCGTTCGGTTCCCAGCTCTGCCACAGGCGTGTTGTGTAGCACCAGGCTACTTACTCAGCCTTTGTTTGCCTCAGTTTCCATAGTGTAAAAGTCAGAGTTGCAACTGTGCTGCAGGACGGGATGACGTTGCAAAGCCCGGAGCAGGGCTGCTCACAAACCCGCCAGGCCGCGGCGGGTAGCCACTGTCCAAAGTGTTAGTTTCTAGATGTTCGCCATCACATATTTTGGATTCCTGGCAGGGAAGGACAGCTTTCAGACCAGCCTTGCTCTACAGATGGTGGATTAAGTGATTGCTGGAAGATGTGGCACTTCTTAATTGCAGGAGGTTGGTGTGCCAGCACGGCGAGAGGTGTGGTGAGGGGACACGGCACAGTGGGGCCCCATCCCAGCATCTGAGGCCACATGGCACAGTGTGGCACTAACAGAGTTGGATGAGGGGGTGTGTTCCCTCTGTACCCCACTGAGCTGCCTGACTGTGTTTTCCACCTAATAGTGACCATGAGTTTCTCAAGCTGCAGCTGTGGGAAAAGGCTGCTGAGCTGCAGAGAGCTGTGACTATATCAGACAGCAGCTACGATGGGGAACAACTCTGTGACCTTTATAATAGTCATCACTGGACAGGTATCTTCATCGCCACAGTTACGTGACACCATCCACAGCAGAGCTAACTCCAGACAATGGTGCGTTTTTATGACCTGTGGAATCTGTGCAGTTTACCGATGGTGTCTCACGGCCTGTGGTAAACTTAATTTCATAGAAAAGGAATCTTGGGAAAAATTCTCAGAGCCTAGTACAGATCTATAATGTCACTTGGCAAGGTGTCATCCCACTAAGTGCAGTCATTTCCCATATTACCACCCAATGAAAATCACGCATCTAGCCCGATTTCTGGAGGAGGTATGCGTAACCACCCAGAGAGGAATTTGCAGGAAGCCTGTGGGAAGAGAGGGCCACATCCAAGGGCAAAGAGCATGCAGATGGGACAACAGTGAGCTAGATCCTGGCACAACACTGGGGCTTATCCTGACCAAACTTTACTTTAAATCACACAGAGGAAAGTCAACAGAGCCTCTCCACTGCACAGGAGATCAGGCAATCAGCCTGCAAAAATGACTGCCATGGAAGGAAACATCTGTATTACAAATTAAATCTATTTTACGAGAGAACAATTAACATTATTGCAACTTCAAGCCCTTCCAAATCTAGAAATGCCACTGATAAACCTGCTTGTGTGAGGTGTGATTCAAAAAGGTTCCCTCATCACTCTCACCCTTTATTTGCTATAAGAGTTGAATCTTCATCTCACAATTACCACAGTAGAAAGTAACCAGAAACTCACACCTTACCCGGGACCTGTGGTCAAAACAACTGCTCTGAAACTTCAGGTCCCCTCTGAAGTTACTGTGGGTCCTGAGTATAGCAGCTGGAGGAGGCTGCGTGTTGGCAAGGGCCAAGGCAGTAGGAGCTGGTTTTCCCTTGCAGAAAGATGGGAAATAAGCTGTATGGGTCAAACAATCTAAGCTGTTTCTGAAATAAGGTGAAATCAGCCAGGCAAGAGGCGGAATGGCTGTAGTGGGGATATCCTTCTTGACTACAGATCAGATATGAGGAAGGTCAGTGGATACCACAGCTGCTTTGAATGGCAATAGGAACACTATCCTGTTCCCTCTGCTCTCTGCCAAATCCACATTTTGCATTTCCAAGGTCTTCACTCCCTACTAACTCTTAAATGGAGGGTCAACAGAAGTAAGTAACTAATTTACAATGTTCTCATCATAATCCTCAACAAGAGACTCATACACAGACCCTACCTGTTTCAAAGTGCTTCGAGTTTATATAGCTTTGAGACAGGTGTTCTCTCACGAAGTATGAACTAAGGAAATATGAATTAATTGAGCAACTTTAGACAGTTTTATTCCATTTTAATAGTCAAAATTGCTTGCACTGGTTTACAATCATTAAAACAGATAGTGGTTATACAGCTTGTAATCCGGCAGCTTGTGTCACAGGAAGTGCTTTCCTTCATTTATAACATCACAACTTAGCTCCTATGATCCCTCAGAGCCTCCTTTTACCTTCTTGTTTTTTGCAACGAGCTCTTCCTAGGGCCTGCCTGAGGCCTTTGCTTTCACAAGGTCATCTTCAGAGGTTTCTACAACAGGATAGCCTAAGACAAGAACAGGAAACTGCAAAGCCAGAAGTGATAGAAATGTATTATTAAGATGTGTGGGTCATTGTCCATAAGGAAGGATCCCAAGGATCACAGGAATCTTCACAAACTGCTCTGTATGCACAGGGGACACTTCCCATAAATTACTTCTGAGATACACTCAGTGAGGACCAGTCCTCCAGCCTTCGGGGCTCTCTCTGTTTCAGGTCTGTTTTCCACTGTTTGATTTCATGTTTTTGAAGTTGTTTGATATTTGCATCCAGAAAATCATTACAAGAGAATTGTATCAAGATGTGTTTTAATACTGTATATAAATAAGAAACAGGATTGTGAAATCACCTCCAACTCGATGTAGCCCAGGCCCAGCCTCTAAAGACTTGTGTTGTTCAGTCTGACTTAACATCAAAAGGAAAAGCAAAACCTGATCCCTGATGCCCACACAGTTCTGCGGGTAGTGAGCCAGCCTGAGCACAACCCTGTCTTTGCATCTTACAGTCTCTCTGCAGAAAAATACTGGTTTGATCTGCTTCTTGTAGGTCTTGAGAGCTCTGAATAAAAGCCAATTGTGCAAACATTAATCTTCTTTTCATATAAAATGCCAGTATTTTAAGCGCAGTAGAGAAGATAGCAGTGAAAAATTAGTAAGTTCTGTGCTGTAGGGTTTTTTTGCTCATGCAAACTGCATGAGCTTCAACAATTCTAAATGCAAAGTCCTTTACCTGGGTCAGGCCACTGGGCACAGAGTGGATTGAGAGTAGTCCTGAAGAGAAGGATTTGGGGGTGTTGACAGATGAGAAGCTCAACATGAGCCGGCAGTGTGCTCATCCAGCCCAGAAGGCCAACCGCATCCTGAGATATATCAAGAGAAGCGTGGTCAGCAGGTCAAGAGGGGTGATTCTCCCCCTTTACTCTGCTCTTGGGAGACCCCACCTCAAATACTGCATCCAGCTCTGGTGCCCCCACCATAGGAGGAACATAGATCTGTTGGAGCGTGTTCAGAGGAGGCCACAAGGATGATCCAGGGGCTGGAGCAGCTCTGCTATGAGGACAGGCTGCAGGAGCTGGGGTTGTTCAGTCTTGAAACGAGAAGACTTCAGGGGGACCTAACAGCTGCCTTCCAATAGCTGAAGGGAACCTACAGGAAGGCTGGGGAGGGACTTTTTACAAGAGTGTCCACTGATAGGACAAGGGGAAATGGGTTTAAGTTGAAGGAGAATAGATTCAGATTAGATCTTAGGAAGAAATTCTTCAGTATAAGGGTGGCAAGACTTTGGAATAAATTGCCCAGAGATGTTGTGGCTGCCCCCTCCCTGGAGGTGTTCAAGGCCAAGTTGGACGGAGCCTTGAGTAACCTGATCTAGTTGAGAGGTGTCCCTGCCCATGACAGGGAGGTTGGATTAGATGATCTCTAAGGTCCCTTCCAGCCTAGGCCATTCTATGATTCTATGATTCCTGTAAGATTTAGCCAAAGTACAGTCCACAGCATCTCACAGACTGCAATGAAGTGGCCACAGAAGAAAAATTGTCCCTAACATGGCCACAATGTCAACACTTCTAAACTCGGAACGATTTCAGCTCTGAGTTTTACTGTTTCAGTTCTGAATTTTACTATTTCAGACAGAGTCAAGAAACAGTATCAGACAGTATACACAAAGCAGGTGCTTACCTGAAACAAAAATAGAGTTACAGAAAATGTTTCCTGAATAACAGAGATGAAAATCTCAGCATAAACTTTCTCTAATTATTTTTCAAATACTAATATCACCACTCAGAAACAAACTTAATTACTTGTGCCTAGCATGATGGTGCTTGTACCTATAGCTCTGATCCAATATACATCATGATAAATTATAATACTAGATCAAATATGGAATTAACCTCCACATAACCACCTGGAGCTATTGTAACTGGGATAACACTTGTGCCTAACCAACAACAACTGAAACTATCCGACCTCTGGGAGTTTGAAAGTTGCAAAGCCATCAGATCCAGCAAGTGAAGCACTGAGTTTTGGTCAACCCTTCAACTTCTTGCTTAACCAAAGAGCATTCTGGCTTGGGCCAAATTAAAACAGGATGTTGGTCTGCATTGGGAGTCAATATAAAGTGATTTCATACTGCCTAGCTTTACCATCCCCAAATGCTAGTATTATTGGGAAATGTCACTCTTTTTACTGCAGTTAAGTGCAGATGCTCAGTGTGTCTGGTCTTGGCTTACACCAGCATGGGGAGCGTGCCAGTGAGCCTGGCTGTTGGCTCAGAGGTAGCAGCCCTGATCAGCTTACAGGAAGTGCAAAGCAGTACCAGGGGAGATTTGGATGAACCTTGGGACTAGAGAAGAAACAGGATGAAACTTTATGGTATGTAATGCAAAGCTGTGCATTGTGGCAATTAAACAGAGTATTTGATGGAAAACGTGAGACTGTGATTTGAGAACATCAGAGAAGGGGAATGGCAAACATGTATCTTAGCTGCCTCAATGAGACAGCCAGGGATGTGTCATGGCACATACAAGCAGAGATAGTACTGTGAGTACAGAAAATAATTGGTATTCCAGGATTTACTCAGAATACATAAAGAATTTTTTTTGGAGGAGCAGTATTTGATATGCATCTGATATGCATGTTTGACATGCAGGTGACTTTAAGCTACAGGAGCTAGTAAGGAAACAGGGAAACACCTGCCTTTTAAGACACTATTAGAAGAATCTGGGTTGGTCTGAAGCAAACACTCATGGAGAAAAACTGTGATTACTCTATAAAAACACAGAATAGTCAACCAAAAATACAGAAGGTAAAGAGCTGATAAAGTAAGCTAGAAAAGCTCATCCAAGAACACATAGGCACAGAGTGGCAATGAACAAGTTTAGGCTGGAAATTTAAAAGGCTCAGCAGCATATTCCAATAGGAAGGAAAAGAGCACAAAACCCAACTTATTTCTAGGATGATGCTTGTTAAATTCATTTGAATCATTTATTTTACTGCAGTGGCAAAACTTGAGTTTGTTGCTTTACAGGCCTAGACATTGGATAGTCCTGGTTCTCCAAAGTCTCACCAGAGGAAGCAACTGGGCACTTCACTGACACCTGACTTCAACTGGGATGCAAAAATCGGTATTTTGCACCCCTAAACCAGTTTAGAGTTCAGGCTGAAGTATCAGCTTTGCTTCAGGACCTGCTGGCAGTATGAGCCTTCTATATACACACAGTTGCAATTCTGCTTTCCTTCAGGTGACAGCGGCAGGGTGCTGCTCTCCCGTGTGTTGTATCTTCGCAATAAAAACATCTGTCTGGGAAGCACGATGCATGGACCTGGTGGGAACTTACCCTGACCCATGTTCAGCAGAGGCTAAATACCACGTAGCTCAATAAGACAGAGAGGGCAAGAGGAGATCAGAAGTCTGTGGGCAGAAGGAACTATAGGTCCTGTCCCTGCTCTCAGGAGTCTCTCTGCAATGTTACCAGACATTGGATAAGATATGAAAAAAGCTCTGGGAGCAAAGAGGAGAATCAGGCCACTTCCTTCCCAGCCACATGCCCTCTGCCCTGAGCTAAAAGGTCATGTTTGTGCTTTTCCTCTCCTCTAGCGTATCTTGAATTCCTCCCTGCAGTTTCCCCAAGAGCAATGCAGCTTGCTTGGTCCAGTGTGGTTTAGAGCTGGTGACTAAGATGTTGCGGTTTGAGGGGAGCCATGGTTTTGAATGATGGGCAACTGCTGTAACCGCCGAGGCATGGGAGGGGAACCAGCCTTTGCTGGAGGTATGGCCTTAGGCTGCTCCTATTTGCTAGGTGATAAACCTGTAAACAGCTTTCTTTAAGAGCTGTAAGCCTCTAGCCAGAGCTTACAAACATCAAATGAACCTTGTGAACAGATTCTTTCTTTTGCCTAATCTTAAATATCCAGCCTCAACTGAAGTACTTTCCCTTTTAGAGAATTTTAACCTAAGGAAACAATAAAAGGAGCAACTGAACTTCCCACAGAAAGTAAGGTTCACCTGCTTATTTACTCATCTCATCTTCATTTTTGGGAAGAGACCGCAACGACTGTCTCTCCAAAGTTTCTCTGGTACTCAGCTCTACCCGCTTCATCTGCCCAAATCCCACTTCAGTGAATGAAATGGGAAAAAATATCCTCTTGTTTTCCTAAAATACTACAGGTTTTGGGGCAAATACTTCTGATATAGCAATATGTATGAAATGATGAGGTGAAGAGCTCATAAACTGGGAAGACCAGACCCCTAAGAATTATTTGTCACCACTTTATTTTTATTTTTAAAACTAACAAGCAGAGCAGGCAATGCAGCTCCTGACACATGAAAGGAGAGGACATGCTGTAACATTTAACTTCAAACAACATAACACAAATAGACAGCTGATCTGCATGATTGTTTAAGCCAGAGTTTCCAAACATTTAGGGTAATGGGACCACCATTAACGCTAAGACCCTCTTGTGGACCACCATGTACCCTGTATCATCAAACTTTTAATTAAAAACATGTCTGAAAGCTGTTCAGTTTGGTTCTGCAGCCCAGCTGTGGACCACTTACCATAAGCTCGTGGACCACCAGTGGTCTGCAAACCACAATTCGGTAACTATTGGTCCAAGTGACTCAGGGCTAGAAATGTGCCAGAAAAAGCAATGGTGGGGTACTAATATCATTACAAAGATATTCCACATAACTAACCATATGGATACAGAGCTCTTCATACCACCCGCAGCTTTCCGTGTGGGAACGCAATTCCAGCTCCTGATTGTCCTCTTGCTAATGCCTCCCATACAGTGTATTTTTTTGCGGCACATCCTGGGATTTGTTTGTGTGCCTGAGTTTTGTGCCACAGCCAGTAGCTACAATTAAGGCATAATTATAAGTGGTAGGGCAGGGTGGAAAATTTGGCTACCAGTAAATTTCACAACTGATGGTTCTCTTACATTTAATAAAATAGTTTAATTAGGCTCCTTCTTGTTTGCCTCACTCTTTAACTAGTTACAGGCCTGAGCTGCTCTTTCAATGTCCTCAAGTCTTGTGGGTCTGTATTTTAAGCCCTGGTTCTCCTCCTTATGTAGAGGAGGTGGAGCAGTGCAAACCAGAGATCTCTAGCCACAAATGACTACTTCAAGTCTTGCCCAAATACAGTTTTCTTATATGTTTTGGGCATCCTTGAATTCCTGGTTTATGTTTTTAGGTCCATCCAAACTCAAATACACATCGATCTTTGAATAGCAGATACTTGTTTAATCTGCTCTAATATACATGTACACACACGTACTCACATACACAGAGCGTTTATCTACAGGACACAGTGAGGTGCTGTGCAGAAATGCCTTAACTATCTCTAAATGTCCTTACTGAGGACTGCACAGCTCTGCACAGAGACATGCTCAGAAACCCAGCAGAACTCAAAGGCCAGCCTTTTAATTTCTTGTGTTGATGGATACCACGCGACGGAGAAGCCCAAGTTTTCTCTAAACAAGCTTACTCAGATACCACAAATAGTGTAGATACAACACCGTGGAGCAGTGTAGGTGATGTATGCTTTACTACTAACACACTTTCAGGTTTCCCTGGTGCCTCTGGTGAGGAAAATTTGCATTAAGTCCTTAATCTCTCATGTAGAGGTAAATAACCTTCATGAAGCTGCCAAGTCCTCAGGTAGCAATGGGCTTAGACTATGCAAAGCTCAAGGAGTCAAGAAAAGAGGTTTTCAAGCTGCCAGAAGGAGTGAGCTCCTTGACCATCCCTACAGTGAACCCTTGCAAATGCATTTGATGTCTCAGAAGGCATTTTATGTAAAATCTTTGGCACTTTCTCATTTGGAATTGATAACATTCTTTGGACAGTATTTATTGTTGCTTGGAGAGCAAATCGCACATTATTATTTGGATACAGAAAGGTTCTTTCAGTTGCTCTAAACTGTACAGCAGACTGTTAGCAGGGCCAAGAACTGAGGCGAGGAGTGCTGATTATGTGTTCTGTTGTCTTGCATCCCAGTGCTGCAAAAGCCGTATTTCACTTATAGGCACACACAGAAAAGGCAGGGAGCAAGAGGAGAGTAAGATTAAAAACTCTGGAAAAGAGATTGCAGAGAGGAAGATGTTGCATACCATCCTTAAAAAGCTGTTTGTCACATGGACGCAGCAGCAGTTCTCTCAGGCCAAGCCTGTGGAGACAAATTTATCTCTAGTGCAATATTAGTGAAGGAAAGAGACTAAGTTACTTCAAGAATGGACTTGAGCCAGTAAACCAACTAATTTTTTTTGGTTGTTACAGAAACTTGCCTTATTCTTCTTTATCCCTGACCTTTTATCGGGAATAAAGTAGAGCTGGGTAAAGCTGTACTCTGGGAAAAAATGCATTAGCATCACATGGCTTCATGAGATGGAAGAGCCATGGAGATTTTTTTTTTATATACAGGGAAGATCATGTAGATGTACGTGGTTTACACAAACGCTATGCTGATACTAATGCTAATGCTTGCCATCAATCATGGCACTCCACCAAAATGTGCTATTCCAGTGCTGCTCAGCCTCTGTGACTGAGAAACATATGAGACATCTAATGAAACAATCCTGGGAAAATAAACAAATAAATACCTAGATAGATAGATAGATAAATCAAATTTCTCTTTTTCCTTCCAGTGCAAGCACGGGTGAATCTAACAATGCTCAGAGGCATGCATGAGCCCTGCTCCCAGTGCTCAGAGCAAGCCGCTTGTGTGGACACGGAGCTGTATTTGGACACAGGGTATCTCCTGGGCGAGCTGAAGGCATGACAGCTCAGCTCCCAGGGAGGCAACGGCTCCATGTCTTTCCACAGCTTTTTATGGATCCAGGAGGAAATAGACAGCTCTTCTTTTCCTGACAGGGGTATACATGTGAAGAAGTATTTATACTTTTTTTCATTTTTTTTTATGATTTTTGCAGTGTATATTTCTGAATCTTGGAACTTGTGGGTCTGAAATAACCCAAAGTCTGTTTTTATCATGATACCTCAGATCCTCCTTGAAGGAAGTACAGCAAGACCAGACCTAATCTCATCTTATTTCATCTTGGAAACTCCTTGAGGAATTCAAAAAGCCTGTGAAAATAAGCAAGAACAGAGAAAGAAAGGAGAAGAAACACACAGACAAAGAAATTCAGCTTTTTCTGAGTTTCTCCTAAAAAACATGTTTCTCAGCTGCACAGCTCTGCTCACCGAGATGGTTTTTCTTCTGATGTCTCACAGATCTACATAAACTATGTTTGCCATTTGTCAGGGCACTAAGTGATGCATATTGAGTTCATCTCCATCCCTTTGCATTTGTCTCCTTATTTACTTTTCCCTGGTTCCTAACCAGTAACTCCTTCCATCTCTGACTATGCCCATTGTGACCTTTCAGGATAGGAGACTTACATAATTTATTTTTTTTCTGTGACTTTATCTTTTCACTTCAGGGCAGGTTTTGGATGCAAGTGTTCACTCTGTTTTCCAGAAGAAAGTGTAACTTTCCATTCCCTTGCTTTTTGAATTACCAAAATCAAGTAAAAGGTACCGATATTGTTCTTGACAATGTAAAGCAAACGATCCTACTGTTGCTTTCATCCTTCCACTAAGCCTGTTATTGCTACCAACTTTCTAATGCAAATTTGTCATGTTCCAGTGCATTAGAAAGTCACATAAAATAAAATATAAATAATAAAAATATAAAATAGCAATGGCACCATCCAGTCACAGCACATCTGGAGCTTCAGCTGCTTAAAAGGGGACTGTTTAGAGAGAGTAAAATTAAGAAGTGGTGCACACACTTTCACAGGAAAAAAACCAACTTTTTTTCCTCTATCTTGTCCCAGCAGCTGATTTACAGTACAGTGGGGTCTCCTCACACCTTTTCACCCATGGATGGTGTGTTTGAGGCTTGCCACAAATGTTTACAGTAGTTTCCTCTTGAATTAGTTTTAATCCAGGGGAAAAAAAAAAAGTCAATTAGTTTCCAAAGAAGAAAGGGATTGAACTCCCAAGATGCGGTTAGTTTTCACTCCACTGAGCTAACAAAGAACACTTCTTTCTAAAGTCCGTCTGTGTGACTTATCTGTCCCCACCAGTGTACACGGGGCCTTCAGACAGACCTCCTGCCCCTAACACTAAAATAATACCAAGGAGATGCTCATACAGGGCACAGCACATCATCCTGTGTCCCCATCTCTCTCTGCTCCCTGTAGCACTGCCTGCCAGTGACATGGGGAAATACTGATCCCTGCTGTCTTTGAGGCTGTCTTTGAGGCTCCTCACGTAAGTCTCCCATCGAGGTGGAATTATTTCTGTCCTTAAACCCAAAATCCCAGTTTGAGCAACTCCTTGAATCAGCAGCTTTCCTGTTTGGTGAAGGAGCTGCCCAGACTCAGGCACTTGGCGCCTCAGACTTCTGCTTGCTTAACACCAAGTCACCAAGCTCCTATGTAAACCCCACTGTGATCCAAAAATCACCATCACTTGGGGTTCTGATTCACACCAGCAGGATTAAGTCTTTCACAAAACACAGCTACAGCCACTGTTTCAGAAGAAGTGGCTGGAGCATGGGATGCAACCACAACACACCTTCTCTGCCTAGAGGACAAAGCATGTGCCTTGGAAGCTGTGGCTGGGGATCTTCCCAAACCCAAAATGGTGCAAACCTAGAGTTCCTATTAAAAAGCGGTCACCATGACATCATCCTAAAGACTCAGGCAACTTCTTCAGGTCACCTCTGTTCACCATCAGTTTACCACAGCTTGCTGTAACTTCAGCAGATGTGCTGCGGGTCACGCATGAGGCCTGCAGAAGAGGAGGAGGCTGAAGATGAGGTGCAATGGTGTGGGATTCTTCATCTATCTGCAGCCCTCACACCCACAGTTCTGTGAAGTGTGATGGCAAGCAGTGATGTGTGTGACTGGAGACTAGACCAGAACATAGCACAGGTTACGAAGTATGGCAGGCTAAGACGGGCTACATGGGCCAGGACCTGGCTCAGATAAGTGAGGCACCGTCAGTCATCATTCAACTGACTTGGAGCTGCTCTTTGCAGGATCTGAACCAGTGACCTAAAAGTGAAAGGCTCTTTTTCCCATGCTAAAACTATTATTTTTTCCCATCCATGAGTTTCCATAATTGGCTTCAAATCAACTACTCTTAAAAAAAAAAAACATTTTGTTTGAATATTTGGAGGTTTAGAGAAGAAGGTTTTGGCTAAATGTGCTTTAAAATAAAAGCCTAACAGAATTAATTGCTGAGAAATAGCAGTAAGTTTAGGGTTTTTTCTAATAAAAAAGAATCCTGAGAAGAGTGGTAGCAAATCAGCACACTATCTTGCCATTTCTCTTGTGAAAACAAGTTATGGTAAATAAAAAAAACCAGCCTGATACTACAATAATTAAAGAGAATTAGTGTAAACTGTAATATAAGGCCATGTAAAGTCAAGAAGCGCCCAGTCCAAGGAATGTTTTGACATTTGGAAATCAGTTTTCTCTCCATATTATTAAAAAGGAGTTAATGTTTACATGAAAATAACATTTTTAAAAGTCATTCTGAAACCATAAGATACTTATTTTCAACAAAACCACCTTACTTCATTTGTTTAGTAATGGCATACCACATCTTAAAAACATGGTATCAATATTAAAAAAAGTCTTTTAAAAACTTTGATGTGAAACATTCACTTCCAAGAAGGTCAAGCAATACATTTCAGATTTTTTCTAAATGCCTTCCTTTATATTGACTCAAGACATTTTTTTCTTCTTTTCCAAAATGGTCACATTCTCGCAGAGCATTTTTTTCAAATTTTTAAAGATGAAAAAAAAATCATTTTGATGGAGAGGTTTCACCCCATTCTCCTGGTTAACTTCAGGCAAAGTGAGGCACACCACTAGTGCAAAATATGTAAGCGGGTTTACTAAAGTTAAAACACCTCACTGCACGTACTGCTCGGGCCTTGCTTACACTCACCTCCTGTGTATTAAATTGCAGAAATACCCTTCAACACGTGCCCGGAAGAGATGCTGAAGCTGAATGAACACCTTGGAGAGTTCACATCCCTCAGGCTGGGGTCACCAAGTAAAGCCATGGGCAGCAGCTCCAGGGCAGGTTGTCCCCAGGCTGGTCTCATTTCATTGCATTTTTCCTCACCTTCCATCTCACCTTGAGCCTGTGGCAGCCCAAGGCAGCAGGGGGGGACTTAGGCACCACCAAGGACTCCTCCCTCCATGCCTCCTCCAGAAAGAGCAGTGGTGGCCTGCCTCTCCAGGCCAGGCAGAAGAGTTCAGCAGCTCCAGCTACTGCCAGCGTGGTTTGGTGGCCAGTCAGAGACTCAAAAGCCAAGGTTCAGCCCCTGCAGCTGGTGTGGTTAAATCATCTTCTTAATTACACAGGAAAACGTGCTTGAAACCACAATTTACGTTGGTTCAGCTCAACACTGCCTGAAACCAGTGTAAACTGGGCAAGAGGAAATCACAGCCCATAGCAGATTTTGCCTATCTGCATCAGCCTTATCAGGACACAAGGACATTTGGTGACTGGGAACCAAAGACTTTTTCTGAAACAGACGCAGTGATGACTGAGACATTTCTTAAACCACTTAGATTTTTTTCATAGTTCTCATTATCGTGGCTCATTATTAGCTGTTGCCTATTTAACCCACTCTTCTTCAAGAAGCTACTGCCACTGATACTTGTGTTTAGCAAACTGGAGGTTTCCCATGCATGTGCTTAAATGATTTTTTAATACGTTTTTATTTATCATAGGCAGCTGTGTCTAGAAATTCAAACCCAAGAACAAACTCTGAGACAGATTAACTTGTAACTATTATGACAATTGTGCTTGATGTGTAATGATGTTTAAACCATACAAATTCATCGTTGCAAATGCAGGATAGATTGCTTCAGCAGCTGTGCTTTTAAAGACATTGCGGACTTCTCCCAAGCAGACTTAAAATCATCTAACGGTTTGGAAAAAATAGCCAAACCTCAGGGATTATTAATGATGGGTAAATAAACCAAAGTTAGCATTCTGGGGAAGGAGTAAACAGCAGCAGTGCTTAAGATGTGACGTGGTGACCCAGGCAAAGATACTGATCAATGCCTTCCTGGAGGAGGAAAAATTAGAGAGTGTGGAATTAGAGACACCATTCAGTTTAAAATGAATAGAGCTTTAAGCAAAACATAAGGGAACAACCTTACAAGGTTGTAAAAGGGCTTTTTGTTTGCTCTGCACCATAACTTCTTTCATTGTGCAAGGCTGTTATCATCCCTCATTACTGGTCCTTTTGGCATAATATTTTTCTCCTGTGAAACATGCAGATTTTTATGGACCAAATTAGGACAATTAAATAAAAATCCTGGATGCTTGGCAATGAAATATGGCTGAGGAGAGAAGTTTAAAAGCACACAAAAACCAATCAAATCACTTGGCAAAAAGAATAAGCAAATAAATACTTTGTGGCTGGATAAATGTTATGTTGTGTTAGTCTTCAGAACATTGAGGGACATAAGCCCAGAACAGGCACAGGAAAGCCAATTTAAATTGACTTCTAACTCAGAGGAAACCACATGGAGCTCTAGAAGGGGGTTTCATCTTTTCTTTAAAGACATGTACATTTATTTTACTGAAATACTCACTATGTCTGGAACACAAGTAGCCACAGCTACTAAGCTGGGGAATTGATTACTGCTTCCTCTCACTGCAGGAATCCTGCAGGATTACCTGCAGTGGGAACCAGCATCAGCAGGAGCACAGGGGACATCCCGGAGTGGCCTCCTACCACGAGGGTCAGCGTGTGTGCTTGGAGAGAGGCACACTGTGAAGAAAAAGTACTGACCTCCTCAAGTGGAAAAGTGAACTGAATGTGGGTCCTCACAACCTCCACAGCTGTCTCCACCACCAATCCCTGGGAACAGGCTCCCATACTGACCCCTTTCCTGTCTCGAGTGGGGTGTGTCTTTCCAGGCAACACTTGCTGTGATTCCTGGGGGTGGAAAGAAGGTTCAGCCCCAAAATCAAACTGGGTTGGTGCATTAAAGAACAATGATAATAATCACTTTGGTGAGTTTCAAGGTGGGCCCTGCTCTCCTGCAGCAAGGTGTTGTGCAAAACGGGAGTTCTCTTACGAAAAGCAGCAAGTCGCAAATTCACAATTCCTCTTTTAGTTTAAACACAATCAGGCAAGGAGAAACATTACTTTGGCATTTATCACAGATATTTCACTCATCTCTCAGTGCTCCTTACTGGCAGTAGAGAGAAGGCAGGTGGAAAGGTATTTCTTACTCACTTGATCATGGCAGAGAGCGTCAAGAAAAACCTTCAGCTTGAGAGTGAAGAGAGGGAATCTCCAAGGACAAGTAGGAAAATGTCATGCAAAGGACAAGAGAGCACACAGTTCTTACAGGCATAGACATGTAACAACAACTACAGAAACTCTTACATAAGAAATATGGCACCCAACTCGAGGTATTACTGTCACTTGCCGTGACAGTTATAAACAATGGAATCAGAGAGGCTGGTTTACATGAATTGAATGAAACCAGAATGAATTCCAAACTAGCAATTCTATATATTTAGTGCTTTCAAGAAGTCAAATTACACAAAGCTGAAAACAATTATGAGCCAAATTATTCCAGAGAAAAAAAATTAAACCAGGAAAAATCTGAGTGGTAATTGAGAACTATTTAAACACAATTTACTAAGTGCCCCAAAAGGCACATTCTCACATTGCACAAAAGAGGTCAAGTGGAGTTAAAAACAAAAGCAAAACGGAACAAAAGCACAAGCTGTCTTAGAGAGGAAATTAAATCAGCTTTTGTAAAACCCTCCACAAACAACCTCCCTCCACCATTCTCCCAGCAACAAAATATTAAACACACCAAAACGACTTACAATAAATGAGGAAGGAACTGCTGATAACAACTGTATCAGACACTGGCAAAGGTAGATGATGGGAACAGGAAGGAAGAGGATACAAAGGAGGTGTATGGCCATCAGAGCAATAATAAGAAGGGTCTTTTTTCCTTAAGTACATCAGGAAAAAAGCCTCCTAAGAGTAGTAATTATTCACTGTTAGATGGTAAAAGTGTAAGAACTATGAATTATAGCTCTAAGATTTTTTTTTCTTTTTCTTATTTTTTTGGCATTTGGAAGAAGAAAAATTATTAGTTTTATGCTGTGCTGACTGGGATGGTGGTACAAGGCAATAATGAAAAAGGATGTGAAAATGAGACCTAAATGAAGTGGCAAACCCACATGACTTTAAATCAAGTCTCTCACCCAAGAGTTAAGTTGTTAAATATTAATTTTCAGTTTGTTAGAGTATCAAGAAATATACAGGACAGTAGGAAAGTTTAAATTTGGCCAGTTTTCAGAGGAGCTGACCAAGAGCAACTGAAAGAATTACAGGTTTATCTGCCTAACACTGACTACACGCAAAATAATAGAACAGTTGTGTTGGGGTTGAGTGAGCGAAGAGCTGGGAGGGAAGCAGAGGCAAGAAATGCAGTTAGTGCCAACAGATACATAAGAAATAGACCCACATCTTTCTATTGAGGTAGCAAGTGTTGTTGATAAAAGTCCTACTTGTGTCACTGTGTACTTAAATCTCTATAAAGAGCTTTTGATTTAGAACTTAAGAACGAGGGGAATGTATGCAACAGTAGAAATTCAGTCTGGTGCACAATAGTATGTTCAGAAATGCCTACCTGAAGGAGCACTCTGAGACAGGCAGTGGGATCCAGGGGACAGTGCACGACAGGGAAGGTGTGCAGAAGGATCTTTTGTGGCTACATGCACAGCCCTGTCTTGCCACAGCTCCCAAGTCAGGCCTAGAGTGACCTGGGGTCTTGGAGGATGCCTGTTAGGAGGAAAAGACCTCACACTTCAGCTGTGCAGGCTGATGGAGGTGTTCTTCAGGAGATGTTCTGCAGGAGATGTTCTGCAGGAGGTAGGCTGGACTTGATGAATTCAGAGGTCTTTCCCAGCCTCAATAATTCTGTGATTCTGTGAGATCCCTCTCCCATGCTGCAGCTTTGCCCACCTTTATGCACCTGCAGCCGCTCGGGCTGTGTGCTTAGTTACCCAGCCAGTCTCTGAACACCTTGGGAGCCCAAAAAGCAATCTAAGCATGACCCACTGTCTTGGGTTATAATATATAACCAAAAATGTGTAATTCTATTTTCATCTGTTGAAACCGGTTGGAAGATGTTTTTATCTCTTGTCACTCCAGGGGCGGGCTGCCTGCAAACTCCTCGCTCTTGCGGCGCTGACGCCCCGTGGGCCCCTTCCCCTCCCCTCCCCAGCAGTCGGGGTCGCGCCGGGGTCGGCGGGGCACGAAGCGCTGCGAGGCTCACCCTGACCCCTGGCCCTGTCTGCTGCGCCTGAAGCTCGCCTCTGCTCGTCTCTGTACAGACCTGCAGGCTGCATCGGCAGGGCCCCCGGGGCGCCAAA
>NW_009710739.1:0-6335 GCF_000703405.1 Apaloderma vittatum | reverse complement strand
GGAGGGCAGCGCCCTGCCCCGCAGAGACCCCCAGCCGAGAGCCCAGCCCCAGCACTCACCTGGCCTGCCCGTGTCCCAGCTGCAGGGACCCGGCGTTCACAGGTAAAGGAGGAAGACTGGACCCATCCTGTCCCCATCGGACCCTTCTACAGGATCATCTCTACTCCAACGGAGCCACATCTGCCGCTCCAGGAGGACTTATTTTGGACTGCCCCAACACCCTCACCAACAGGGTGTCAGGTCGTATTCTGACTCTGTCAGAGTTTCTGGGATCATTTGTTTGTTGTTCTTTTCTCTGTACCATTGCCTCTGTAGTTTGCAATATTCTTAGTAAAGAACTGGTATTCCTATCCCCATATCTTTGCCTGAAAGCCCCATAATTTCAAAATTATAGCAATTTGGAGGTGGGGGGAGGTTTACATTCCCTATTCCAAGGGAGGTTCTGGTCTCCCCTGGCAGTCACCTGTCTTCTAAACCAAGACACCCACCCAAGGCTGAACGTGTTAAAAACTGAACCCTGGCCTCTGAATTGCATGCCAATGCTCGATCTGCACAGCTGACAGAAGCAGAGTTGGACAACCCGAGTGGGGCCAGCACAAACCGTCCTTCACTCTCCATGTCCAGCTCCCACAGTGTCCAACTTGGCAGAGCCTGGGACCTTACACAGGAACATGATCTCTTGGGGTTTGCAGGCTTTCTGCCAGTTCATTTAGCCTCTAATGAAGTCTGACACCCCACCCTTGAAAGTTTATTGACGTCAGTGCTAGTGCTCACTGGAAATACACTCATCTTCCCTACAAGAGGCATCTTTAAAGAGACTGCAAAGTCCACGCTCCTGTGCTAACTTGATCCATGGCATTTGTGTTGACTTCCAAGAAGTCAGACTATAAGAACAGTGGTTTTAAATTGCTGTGACAGATGGTATGTGTTTTGCTCACAGCTGGTTGTATGCAGATATGCTACATTTTTTTCAAAGGATTTGGCTGAGCAACAAACGCTACCAGTTTACATCATCCTAGCTGCTGCACTGCGGGTCAGGCAGAGTCATCCATGGGCAAGGGAGATGGTATCTTCTCTGAAAACCCTGGGAAGGGGAGAAAACTGTCAGGTGGGAGGATGCAGTAAGCAGAGTTCTTTGATGGAGCAGAAAGTGGGACACATAGCAGACTGGGAGGACTGGATGCAATTGGGGAAACCCATACGAGGTGGCAGGACTAAGCCCAGGCTTTAAGGAGAGGACCTATCTGTAAGGACACAATGAGCAGAAGTGAGATTTGTTTACAAATCTTCCTAATTTAATCCCAAATTTCCTTGAAGCTTTCTTGTCACAATTTCTTTTCTTGTAAAGCCTGGCCGTGGCATTCACAAACTCCTCTAGTGTCTGGGTGTGCTGTCAGGAAAAGGCACAGATCCTCTCGAGAGCACTGGGTATTGCCTGCTCTTCTCACAGTCAACATCTCCCAGAGCCAAGGCTCAAACCCAGACTGAGGGCTTTTAGCCCATTGCTGCAATCCCACCCTTTCCAGGGAAGTTTTTTTCACTATTACTCAAACGAGGAAAAAAAAAATCATAAAAGTAGTACTGCCTAGTTCTCTTAGTTCTACGAGAAGTCTTAAAGTAATATTTACATGGCCCACCCTCCTTAGGAACAACAGAAAAAAGAGATGAATGTCCAAAGGAGTATTAAGATAGTTGCTGGCTAGAAAAGGAAGAAAAGCAACCACAGACATGTTTCTGCAAAACATGGCTTTGCTGTCTGTTTCTGCCACATTTAAGGCACAGCCCAGAGAGGAAAGAACTACTGGGAAATGACCAGTATGTTGAACTTGATGATCTTAAAGGTCTCTTCCAACCTAAATAAATGTATGATTCTAAGGTTCTGTCACCCCACAATGCCAGGCTGAGGCTGTGGCTGAGGCTGCAGCTGGCTGGAGCCCCTGCCCTGGCTCTCCACTGAGGAAATGCCCTTGGGCAATCCCAGCCAGGAGCTGTGAATTTCATAGAGGTCAGATGCAAGGTCCCTTTTTTTCTTTGTATACGAGATGGGCTTCCCAGACTGTAGAAATAAACCATAAACATTTATGCGAGGATGGCTTGGTTCATTTCCTCCCTGCCTTGGTGCCCAGCTGGGAGTCAGGGCTGCTCCTACCCCAGCCAGGGAATAGGAGCCAGCTCCCATGGGGACACTTGGAAGGTAGTGGAGCAAACTGTGCAGAGGGGCATGCAAGCATTGGAAACAAGGGACACTGGAAATATAGCCCCATATCTGTATATTTCTACACAGAAATTGAGACTGAAGAAAAAGCCCAATGAGCTTTTATTTGCATCCACTGTGTTGTTCCCTACAAAGAAAGAAAACCCATGAGATGCTGCTCAATTTTTCATGTTTTGAGGTCATCTTTTCTTAACACATTAGCTTTACCAACATACTTGAACAAACACATCAAAACCAGACTGAGATGTATATGTAAAGCAGATTAATTGGTAAATGAAATGATGCTAGCTTGATATTAATATCTTTGACCTAGATACTGCTTAACATTTTGCAACTTTGCCCTCGTGGCCAAGAAGGCCAATGGCATCCTGGGGTGTATTAGAAGGGAGGTAGCGAGTAGGTCAAGAGAGGTCCTCCTGCCCCTCTACTCTGCCCTGCTGAGGCCACATCTGGAATATCGTGTCCAGTTCTGGGCCCCTTAGCTCAAGAGAGACAGGGAACTGCTTGAGGGAGTCCAGCGCAGAGCCACAGAGATTATTACGGGAATGGAACATCTCCCTTTGGAGGAACGGCTGAAGGACCTGGATCTCTTTAGCTTGGAGAAGAGGAGGCTGAGGGGTGACCTTATAAATGTTTATAAATAGGTCAAGGGGGAGTGTCAGGAGGATGGAGACAGGCTTTTTTCAGTGATGTCCAATGACAGGACAATGGGCAATGGGTACAAGCTGGAACATAGAATCATAGAATCATAGAATCATAGAACAATTCAGGTTGGAAAAGACCCTTGGGATAATCAAGTCCAACCATTGACCCTACACTACAAGGTCACCCCTAAAACATAGGAGGTTCCATAAAAATAATAGGAAAAACTTTTTCACTGTGAGGGTGACAGAGCCCTGGCACAGGCTGCCCAGGGAGGTTGTGGAGTCTCCTTCTCTGGAGACATTCAAAACCCGCCTGGACACGTTCCTGTGTGACCTACTGTAGGTGATCCTGCTCTGGCAGGGGGGCTGCACTAGATGATCTTTTGAGGTCCCTTCCAACCCCTGACATTCTGTGATTCTGTGAACTTTAATACCTGTTAAGTGTGTTTTATTGATTATCTCATTGTAAAAAGAGATTTTAATTCAACATTTAAAGATTATTTCAGAACTATTTTGAGTGTTACATGTTTACGAATCTTCCATGGTTCAATATTTATCTGTACTGAGCAGAAACCAGTTGAGATGAATGTACCACTTCAAAATACAGGTAAAACCCCCAGATTTTGAAAGGCATTTTCAAGCTAAATGTGGGTTTTTTTAGAGGAGTTAAAGAGATTGCTTATTAAGCTTTGAAAATTGGGAGCTAAACTAGCACCAGCATAAACAGTACTGGCTAGGCAATGGCCCATATCAAAACAGTAGTCAAAATGCCAAAATCTATTCTGTCTTTACCCTCCTCCCTCCGAAATTTGCAGAAACACTTTTCTCAACTCCCCGGGACAACCTCAGGACAAAGTATTTTATCTAACAAAAATAAAATAACATTTTTATGTTGTTCAGTAATTTATAATACCAAGTATCTCATCAACAAAGGTTGCTTTCTCGGTTTGTTTTTATTGACAGCTCACTATCAAATAGGCCATGAAATACTAAGCTCGCTGCACACTGATCAGCTTTTTAACCACTGACGTTTTGCAGGCACTCTATGAGACACATAATTATTTTCTCATTGCCTTTTATAAGCTATTTTGCATAATCAATGAATATAAGAATTTACTGCAGTTCAGGATGCTTAAAGAATAAAAAAATAAACAAACAAGAAGCCCCCTGAACTCGTATATTTTGGAATGAACTCAGACTAATGGAGCAAACAATTACTATTCCAGCATGCAGAAGTTATACAGAAATGCAATAGGCAAGTAAATTCATATATGCAATTTGTAGATGACAGACATAATCCTTATAAAGATCAAGGTTGTTTTCAACCATACATTACCCTTTCTGGAAAATCAATCTACATTATTTTTAGTACAGGTTAGAAACTGCAGTAATGATTGAGTGATTTGCCAAGGACGTGGTTAGACAGACTTGGAAAACTGGAAACTGTGATTTCTTTCCAATGAGAACACGTATCATAGTCACAGCTGGTATCTCTATGTAGAAGAGTTCAGTTCTAGAGTTCATAGTGTGAGAGATCAAACACATTGTAACACAAAGTCTCCTACTACCACAGTGACAGGAATTATCACTGAGCAGACTTTAGTCAAGGTCTGGGACCTGCACTGGGACTGCAGTAGGACACAGTGTTCTACACTTAGAAAGTGCAATGTAGCACTGTCTAATCCTAACCTCCCTCTAGAAAAATTACATGAGATTATTACTCTGCTTTGCAGAGGGAAAGGCAGACACAGCAGGCAAGCCTAAGGATATGAAAGGATTAGCAGTTTATATTTTTCCAGACACTCCAATGTGCTTCTCCCCCAAAGTAAAATCCAGCGTAGAAGAATACTGAACAGCTTTAAACACGTGCTCAAGTGCCCTCAAATATCAAATGGATTTAAGTATACAGGTGTGAGCTAAGCACATCTGCTGGATTACACACTAACACAGATTTGGTATGACTGATTGAATCCACATTCCAATTATAGGCATATATTTCAAGACAAGGCAGCTGCATGGTATAGCATAGTCATTGTGCAATACCTCAGTATTTCATCCAGGAATTGTTCTGTGAAGGGGTAGATGTCTGTACAAAAGAGTTAAGAAGGAGTAGAGACACTGAAAAAAGTTTTCCCCTTTGCTAGCATATTGCTTCATCTTGGAAACTACAACTTTTAATTCCAGTTTAATTAAAACTACCTTAAGGCCATAATTCCCACAGTGCCTCATCTTTTTTCAGCTGGCAAGCTTGTCCAGGCATCTTCCATACTGAAGACTTGGTCACTGTCGCCTCTCAGATGTGGCTTTCAGAGGCTCTGGATGCAACTCTGGTCCCAGGAGATGGCAGATGTGCCATGCTCACCCTGTGCATCTGATCTGGGGTGCGGGGATGTACTGGGGTGCTGCACTGGTGGCTCCGGCCCGTTCACAGCATCCAGGAGTCCTGGGCAGGCTCTGCGTGTGTCATAGACAGTCTGTGTATGTGCCCATGATCTCAAATCCCAGGCTAAATTGTAGGACACTTCCCTGGAATAAACAGTATCAAGAGGAACAACATTACTGGTTCTTCCACAGTATCAAGAGGAACGACATTACTGGTTCTTCCTCGTAAGCAGGCTTTGAGACTCCAGAGTTTTGAATAACTGGCCAGGCCAGAAGGATGTAACTGCTATTCCATATGATTCAATCTATGTTGCTGTAAGAATCAGTGTTCATCTACCCTTGCAAAAAAATTATGTTACATGGCATCAACTACTCATCTTTACTAGAAAGGTCTGGAACACTAAAAATCCTTGTGGTTGGAAAGGAACTTCCTGGAACAGTTTTACACTTATAAATTTACTAATTTGTACAGCTTTGGACAATTTCAGGTTTCAACCACATGTAAGACCCAATGTAAAACTAAACTCCTTGTTCCTTCAATAAAATGTGATTAGTAAATGACTTGGCAATTGGGTAGGGAGGAGAAAAAATAATTCACAGTGGAGAGTTGTGACCTAAAGATAGCTCAGCATAAGACCAGGATGAAAGACAGAAAGAGATTAAGCACTTTCAGAGGTAAATATTGCTCTTTACATTGTAAATAGAGAGTATCAAAGAAAACACAGATGAATCAGATAATAGGAGCTTTTACATTCAGATGTTAAGCACATTTTGAAGAACAGATGCTGCACACACTAAGGCTTGCAGTGAAGTGCTGCAAAAATAGCTTCTATTCTTTAAGCCTTACAAATATACCCACTGAAATGGCAAAAAATTGAACAGAAAAAAAAATGGTATTGCCTAAAACAGGCTTGGGAGGGTTCAGTGAGAGGATCTTCAGCTGGAAGCAAGGTGTGAAATAGCAAAGAAAATGTTGGGAGCGGGAAAAATGTCCCAAGAAGGAGGCCTGTGGGGAAGGGCAACAGACTGCCAGTAAAGTGGTTAAACCTCAGCCCTTGGATCATAGAATCAGAATCATAGAATCATAGAGCAAT
>NW_009710738.1:0-92310 GCF_000703405.1 Apaloderma vittatum | reverse complement strand
TATATATATATATATATATATATACACAAAAGCCTGAATTTTATAGTTCTTCAAAATGCAGTGTGACTTCCAAACACTTAGCAATGCTTCACACACCATTTATACTCCACAAAAGACAAGCCACCTTTAAAATCTCACCTTTTTGATAATAAGATTGCTTTAAAATAGCTCATGTGATCCTCATCATTATAGTATCAGGGCTAAGGAGCAACTTGGAAACTGGACATTTATGATGTTTACTGTATCTCCACATGCTAATCAGAGAGCATTGCCTTATTTTATTGTAGGATTGTAATGTACATTAATTGCTTGTGCGCACTGGTTCAGATTCATCATAGAATGGTATAGGCTGGAAGGGACCTTATACATCACCTAGTCCAACCGCCCTGATGGCAAGTTTTTATCTCATTCTCTGAACAGCTTGGATACCTCAGGTCTGAAAATTAGGATTACACTGTAACACCTCTGAGATGTGAAATCACTCCCATCTATGAACTCCTGACCTTTAAAAGTTTCTACTGAAGACACGAGCAAAATCACAGCTGTGGTGCAAGCATCATATGCTTCATACACAGTAAAGGTCCATCCTTAAAAACATGCTCCACTGTGTGAACACAGAGATTGAAAATGATGTAACAGGATTTTGTCATTTGTATTTGAAAATTCTGAGCCTAGCTTTACACACAAACACTCCCCCCCGAAATCTTTTCTTCTGTGAGAAACTGCAAAAAGCTGCATGTTTCAAGACCATTTACAATGTAAGCTTACACGCATTTTCTAGTAATAAACACTGCAAGCAGGGAATAGATGTTTGTTATCATTAAGGCACTCAGTGTGGCAAAAACACAAGCGTGGCATCAGTCCCACAGCGGACACTATATCAGACCGTATTACACAAACTCCAGCTACCATGCAGAAAACTTGTTTTTTTCAACACACAAAAATATTGGATTTAGTAACTAGGCATATACATCAGTGATGTTTCAAAACTGGTGTATTCACCAGTGGAAAACTATTTGAAACTGCCTAGTGAAACCCAGCAGATACTTCAAAGTAAATATTTCTTAATACCAAAACCAAAACAAACCAAAAAGTTATAAAGCAGCTGAAAAAAAAATGTCAAAATGGAAAGAACTGGGTAAAATTAATAAAGGCTTTGGACAATGTCATTTACTAGACTATACTGTGTCAGTTTAAAAGGCATATTAGAAACAAATGCTAGCCACAAAATAAATAAAGAACTCACAAATATAAAATCAGCCCTTTCCTAAGAGAGTATTTCTGTATTCTGCACCTAAAGAGTCTCCACTATACGCACTGCTTCTTTAGTGCCTAAAATTGAGATTAGGTTTCTGGATTTCCTGAAGAGTCTAGGTAAATTAAAAGGCTACATTTCAAGGCCTGCTACATTTCAAAGGCGATTTGATGTCCAATTCCTTTGAAAATCCACTACAATCATATCCTTTTCCCAATCATATCCTATCCCATACCCAGTGTACTGAGTGTCTTAAAGATTTTCTTGATTTGTCCTTGGTTATCTTCAAAGAGGATTCAGGGAAGTTTTGGTCTTAAAAAGCACCATCAGTCTTTTGGTCCTAAAAAGGACTATCAGTTTTGGTCTTTTTAAAAGGCCATTAAAAAATATTAGATATCAAACGTGTTTCATGGTAGCAATGAATCAGCTCAAAGTAAACCAAGTCAAAATAAAATAAATCTAAAAAAACAAACCACCCAACAACAACAAAAGCCACAAAAAAACCAAACAACACAATACTTTTGAAGTAGAAAATGAGTATTTGCTAAAGTTAGCGAAATCTCCATTTCAGCTAAACATCAGTTGGGGGAACTATTCCTTCAGGAAAGGATACATATGTAACATCTCCACGTTTCCCAGATGGTTGAGTCTCAAAGCACCTTGACCAAAGACTGCACTTTTAAATATTCACAAAAGCTAATGAGGCACATCTTGTTCTGATTAGCACTTTTTCTAGTATCATCCATTGATAATCACCTTGTAGATTTTAGTATTTTAAGGATCATTTACCTTAAAATAACATTTTATCTAATAAATAGATCGTAGAACTTTCTCCCAGTTGGCTCCTGCTCACCTCCTCCAGTATTCTTCAGCTGCCTAACAAGTTATTTTATGACCTAAATATCATCCCACTAGCTTTTTCCAGCATAAGCAGTAAACCTAAA
The DNA here is from genome assembly GCF_000703405.1 of Apaloderma vittatum. NCBI lineage: Eukaryota > Metazoa > Chordata > Aves > Trogoniformes > Trogonidae > Apaloderma > Apaloderma vittatum. The sequence continues at coordinate 90,111 of NW_009710738.1, read as the reverse complement.
CCAACTTAACTGAAAGCCTATAGCTCTCTTATCCCACTGCAATTCTCATTTCAGATAGAAAATGCATTTTAAAAAAAAATGACTCTTCACTGCATGATTTTCTCTCATTGATACGAAGGAAAACTGAAGTGACACAACAGAGAATAAAACGTATAATAACAATACAGTTACATGCATTTACCAGAAAGACTAAAAAGCTGGTTTCTAGGAGACACAAAGCAATGAATGAAGCAGCTTTGTTCTCTCCTATTACTCACCTAGAATGAAACGTTTTTCACAGCCCTGAGATGTTGCTGTCCTACTAGCTTAAAAAAGCTGCAAGATTGTGTCAACTAAGCCACAGCTATTAGTGGCACTGGGTCAAGAGTTTCATTACATCCGTGACGCAAAGATAAAATTTTCCCTTTCTGCTGCATGCTGCGAAAGTCCACCCCAGGATCCAATTAATAGCAGGTGCAAATCTGTTTTTAGATCAAGCGTCCTACAGTTGTAATTTTTGGAACTGCTTCCTTTAGAAAAGTGTTGAAATTCCCCGGCGTCCCCTGAGCACGAGTCCCCGGGGGTACATGAGTAATAAAAAGCCAAGATCAGCCCTCCTTTGAGCTACACAGCCCAGTTTACTCAATGCAGCAGGTGACTATGAGTATGACAAGCGTATGAGTGCTGCCTTTGCACGCTCTCTGTGCAGTTATGGTCGCAATTTCTTCATTTAACCAATATTCACTAATGTTTTTTGCAGTGAACTAACACTTCATTACAGCTTTCCTATGTAAGTTGTGTTTTAAGAAAGATTCTTTCAACTGGGACAAAAGGGATAAAGCACAGAGCAAATAAGCTACGTTTAAAAAAAATGCTACAACTGTAAAATCTTTTGTTGAACCCATATGTTTTTTATATATTTAGGCAGTAGGGGCTCCTATAGGAAGAGGATATTTCTTTATATGCATGTCATATCTAGCCAATTAAGAACGTGGTCTTATTAAAATCAGAACTTTTAGGCAGTATCAACATAAAAGAACATGTTTTGTTAAAAATGACAAAAGGAGAACAAATTCACTGATTTCAAAGAATCTTTATAATCCTTCCCACTTCTCACTGGTAATAACAACAGAGCTCAACATAGGTCTGTGAATACTATCTTTTCTTCCATTTAGAGACCACAAAGCATGAAAACAAGTAAGCATGGCTATCCAGGTATTTTTATTGCATCAAATAAGAGAAACTATTGCTATGATACAATCTAACATAAACAAAGTAAGTGTATTATAGGTACAACCTAAGAGGATCGAACCAATATAACCAACCTAAGGAAGACATGGGAGGACGAATAAGCAAAAAATATGCTAAAAAAAAAAAAAAAGTGGAGGAAAAAAAACAAAGCAAAAGTATCCATTTTTTGAGGCAACTGTCACAGTTTTACAAAGTCAGTTGCCACAAGCTCACATTCACCGTGTCACCCCGTACTTAAAAATGGCATGGAATCTATGAAACTTCCATCTGCAGAAACACAGATGAAAAGGAGCAATCATTTAATTGGAGGAGATGAATGAAGAACAAATATGAACAAAGTAATGAAGGACACATAGAAAAAGTAGATGAAGGTCAGAATAGAAAGGAAGGGCCTACTATATGAAATCGTAAGGAAGACATTTCATAAATTGTAAAAGGCTGAAATTCTCCTAAAGAATTAGAGCAAAGTATTCCAATTGCAGTTGTAGTTAAGACTACAATAAAATTAAGAATCAGAAGGTGACCAGACATTTTGCTGAAATAAGAGTTCCTAGAATACATTAACAAAAGCCAAATTTAGCTCTCAGATGAAACCTGTAAGAGCAAGCAAGTTTTAATTATTAGTGCTTATGAATACATCTCTTTGGATGGGTCCACATCTGCCTGCTTCAATGTGTTTAACATGGCACACTCCACTTTATAATAATACTAGTATTACAGCTATATTTAAATGTCTATCTCAATTATAACAAAATTATTATGGTGACATCTTTGAAAATTGCTTTACGTGGAATATTTAAAAAGTGTAAATTAGAGAAATCTAGGAAAAGAAACAGGTCCATTTATATCTGTTTATCTTGTGACAACTTTGCTTATGCATAGGTCTTGTCTATTTTATATATTTAGCTCCATTTAAACAAAGTGTAATTTGCTTAGGAAGAAAAATGGAAAAAAAACCCCTAATTTAAAAGAAAGTACACACAATCTCTTCCAAAACAAAAAACTCAGTTGATCTAGAATGAAAAGAATTTACTTTTATTTTTATTTTTTCTATCTCAAGAACTGAACATCAGCTTTCAACTTTTCTTTATGACCAACCCAGTTATATCTTGTCCCATCTTCACTGTAGCATCTTAAACAAAAACAGTTCCAGCACAACACACACATACTTCCATCACCAAGTCAGTATACTTAAGGGCAGAGGCAATTTACAGGATTCCCATAAGCTCTAATCTCCAAGTGTCACAGCTGTGCTCCTTCTCCTGAGAAGACTCAGCTGTTCTCCCTTCTAGGGGGTGTTCATGATTGGGTAGATGGAGGCCAGGCACTCAGACCTAATGAAATCACGGTACGCTTCTAGGAGCACCTAGGAAACTGAGGCTTCAAGGATCATTCCAGGATCTTCCTGACCTCTGAAGTCAATTGAACCAAACTGAGTCATTATAGATAATTTAACCCACCACTTTAGCATGCGCACTACTGTCACCTTTTCAACAGATTATTTGAAAACGGAGGCCAAGTTCACTTCAAAATGGAAGTCATTGCAATCCTCTTTCTTTGACTGATGTACACTGGTGAAAGAGTGCATATATACCAGTCTAACCTGAGCCACTTAAAGCGTGTGGGGTCTACACTCCAAAGCAACTACTCTCCTCTATTAAGCCAGATGTCTGAACAAATTTCATCCTCGGTGATACTAACACCAGTTAGTCAGTGCTAACTTAGCCTCAGGAATCAACTTTCTCAACATTTTACACAAAGAGTTACCAACAGAACTTTTCTCTTTAGCAGGAATTTCTGAATGAATGGTGCACAACATTCCAGGAACAGTACCTTCTAGGTTTATACAAGGATGTATTTGTGTTATCTAGCTGATCCTGGAGTGCAGTTCATCTGGTCAGAAAATACTAGGCACTCCCCTCTCTGCAAGTGGGATGTTCTTCTAAACCTTAACTATCTAAAACTGTGCATACATGTGCATTTGTCTCTCTATGGTCTGTAAAGGCAGTCTACATGATCTTGCCCAAGTTGCGACGAAAGCAGATCTTCAGATTACAATAGAGCAGACAGACAGGTCATTTAAACTTTCAGTGGTGCTCTTCCCAAAAACTGCTACAGGTAGCCCTCAGGACCCTAAGCATTCCTACAATACATAGGCTATCTGTGTACTGCAGGACTCAGTAACAGTCCCCAGCCATCCCTTCATCAGACCAGTGAAATCCCACCATCCCTCTGTCAGCTGTGCGTGTGCAAGATGCCTCAGCAGGGAACTCTGGCAGGAACCACACAGCTGTGGTCCAGCCACATCCCCAACATGAGGACATGAGGACCAAGAAACATTGCAGGGTGTACCTGCTAGAAATTCTAACTATAAACTACAGGTCATAGTTATAAATTTTTATTTTAGCTAAATACCAGCTATCAGCAATATTTTTCTAATTTTACATGATTAATTATGAGATAATTGAACCTGGAAAGGCCCAGGATTATACAATCAACAGCCATGCAATGCTGTGGCAATAATACACAAATCTTTGTTTTCTCAAGATCTTTTGTGCAGTTCTGTATAATAGATACGATGTACACTGCTGGGCTAGTCAAGCAAAAAAACCTCACAAGCTGCTAATGCTTCCTAGCTCCTAGTTCACAGAAGGCTGGTGATAGCAACACAGACAAGGTTTTCCTCGCTTGCTTACTTTTAGATTATTGACTTCTTATTGTGGTTAATCACAAAAATAGAAACATATGCAGGAAACATATCAGTATTTCCACTGCCCTCCTGTCAGTTTGACAGTTGTTTCTGATGTTCTTCTTTAGATTATTTTCTGCTTAAATAAACCTGCTTATGGTCACAGTCACTTTGAAATTATCCACAAAGCCTGTATAAATAGGATATAGTAAAGCCTGAGGAATACAAAAGTCATACAAAATCTAAAAATACAAGAAACCTACCAGCAATTACTGCATAGGTAAAAGGCAACCCTCTTACAATGCACTCATGATTTAAAAACAAACAAACCAAAAACAACCACAAAAAAAAAAACAAAACAAAAAACCCTCAAAAACTAACTTACAGCCACACAGACCTGACATTAATGGAGAACTAGTTATTTCTGGACCAAAAGCACCTCTTGACATTATTAGTTTGCTTCCTAGCTAGTAATTTCTCATGATTCATGCAGTGTAGGTTTATCTGAAATAGACTAGAACAATAAGCTACAATCAAAATAATTATAGAAGTATGAATTTGCCTCTCTTATTCAAGTTTCGAGCTAAGAACTTACACTTTTTTCCCAGAAAACTACTGAGGTGGAAGCAGAAACAGAGAATCCTTTGACCATTCTCACATGAATCAGCTCACAAACCCAGTGCTGTCTTTAGTTCTTTACATTAATAATTACTCATAACTATCATCTCTAGGATAGGCACAGAGGGCCACAATCCTTACAGTCCACCAGACTGAGTAGACTATGGCAAACATCACCCTACAAAAGGCTGAGATGGTCACCCTTAACCTTGCCTTCAGAGGAGGGAGACACAACGCTCAGTGACTTCTAGGCAGCATAAAGAAAGAAATAGTTAAGTTGCTTCTCTACCAATATGAAGTTTCTTCTGGAGTGCTCTGCTTTCAATAGGTCAAAACAAGCTCCTCAGAGGCGAACGTCCTTGTGTAGGCATTCTGAAGGCCCTGCTGCCCCTCTGGCATCTCTGTAACAAACCCCTACTTGCAAACAAACTTGGCAAAACTTATTTTCACTGGCTCTTAAGCCCAGGTACCCTTTCCTGCCAGTGGACTAAATGTGAAGTAACATCCACCAAGTGTAACAAGCAGGTGAAGTACAAATGACAGGCTGTACAACAGTACTCATTCCTTCCCTTCCAAGCTGCTTCTGTGGCATAGTCAAGGTAAGTCACCTCAAGAGGGCAAGAGGCAAGCTCAGTCTGAGGCAGGCTATGAAGCCAAAACTTGCTGCATAATTTGGAAGCATATACTATAACCACGCCATGCTCAATGACGGAGTCAAAGCATTTATAATTCCTACCCACACATTCTGTGAATCAACACATAATTAACCAGAAACATAGCATTAATGACGAAAAAGATTTATGGAATTAATTAAGGTATATTTTCACAACAGTGAAAATAAACTAACAAGTTGTCTTCTACTGAATTTGAAAAATATTAGACCAAGCTAAAGCAAAAAATAAACACTATTAATCAGAAGCACCCACTGTTTGTACCATTCCCTCCCTTTTCTCCCATTGGACTTCAAAGATTTTTTTATTCATCAAAAAAGAGTACCCTATCTTCAGTTCCTGAGAATTTCTTTCTTTTATTAGTGTATCCTTTATTTCTTTTTCTTCATCAGCACATTTTCAAATTTGGCACTGTTTATTGCATGATGAGCTATCAACCTCTTAATTTCCAAGGCAGCTCACACAATTCTCCAGCTTCCCTTATGTTCACCAGCTAACGAAGTCATAGCTGGTAGCTTATGAATGGTGTGCACATGATCCCTAGCACCATTTTGATACCTACACATGCATTCTGACACTACCTGAGATTTAAGAATGTTATACCTAGTGCAAAAAATTGAGTGCATACTGACCCCAAGGGATAATGTTCTTCAGTTTAGTTGCATGGCTACTCTTTCCTATGTCATCACATTTAACTCACAGGCCATTTTTTCCAGACCAGTGCTTTCAGTACCAGTGGTGGAAATTAGGTTTCACATCTTTTTAAAAACATAGAACTTTCACGGTGCCTGTCCCCCTATTTCACCTTCAGCAAATCATAGTTACGTCTGTCTGATTTTAACAAGGCATGAAATTATACCTCAGCAAACTAAATTAACAAGCAACACCAGCGACAGCTGTTGTATTTTTTACTGTCATCAGTTCAGATATATCAATTTATGTTCCTCAATATATCATTTATTTTAAAAATTCTGCATAATAAGTAATGAATCAGAACATGAAAGACCTTCACAATAATTCTGTTTCCCTTATTCTGCAAGACAGCTTTGTATTAGTTTATGATCAGGAAGACGCTACAGTATGCAGAAATGATACAATTAAAACTTGTATTCCCCTGAATATATTCACAGAAGCCAACATAAAAACATATATCAGGTAACATATGAAATTAAAGTTCAAATCTAAGTTTAGTTCAGAAAGAATAAAGAAAGGCAGGGGGAGAGCAGTGGAAGATTCATCTCCAATGATAACTCCTACCTTATTCAGAGCTGTGCAAGACACTCCTTGGAAATTAATGTGCTCTTAGGGTCTTGGAACCTTCCACAACAACAACAGAAAAATCTGTGCTATTCTTCACCAGTTTATATATATATATATAATTTAAATTCTTACTAGTTGTTTTGGTCGCGTTTTGTTTTTCAGCTGGGTTAGCTTGACTTTTTTTCATACTTAGACTGGACTTTCATCAGGATTGTCAAATAAGTGATCTGACAGTGTATTTACAGGGTAATCAAGAGAAGGTATTTTAAACGTTTTTTCTGAGGGCATAAGAAGAACAGGCAGCAAAGCTGGCTGAAACCAGCAAGGGAGGTATTCAGAGAAAACGATGAACTCTTATCACTGTACATCAACAAATATGTCTTTCACAGAGAGGAATAATTTACCATTTTGTCTGTGCATACAAATTTCTATCCAAATGAGTGGCTATCATATTTAGAAATTTTGTGCTTCTGTAAATATAGAGAAGTAACTTTGTGCTACTACTTATTTTACATAGAACATATTAAGATACCTAAAACTTTGGTCTTTTTATAAGCATAGAACAGAAATGTTGTTTTGATGGTGACAAGCTGAACACAGAATAACCCAGCTGGGGAAAAAGAGGTAGAAAAAAATATTTTTTTTTTATTTCTTATTTGTTCACCAACTAACATTAATAGAAATAATAAATGCAAACTCCATTTGGAAGAAAAATATAATCATTTCAAAACTGATCATAACAAAGTAATTGCCACTGTGATCTACAAATCTCAGTAAATTAGAGTCACTTGCCTGTATGTCATGACAGTTTTACAATATTGATTGATTAATTTGGAATACTACCAGATACATTAAATGTATAATATGGAATAATTTTAATCAATATCACAGTTAACAGCATGAAATTATTTCTAGGAAAAAGACTTGAGACAAATAAATTGGAACTTATGTTTAAAAAAATTTAGATTTCTCTCTCATAGCAGTCTGTGCTCAGAAATAATAGTAATAAGATTAACAATAGAATTTTCCTCTCCATGTTGTCTTTTCAGTTTATACTAGTATGATGACTGAATATGTGAATGATAAAATTAATCGCAGACTTCAGTAGAAAGCTGCATATATGTCGCTTTGAGGGATACCTCTGTGATGCTGTCCCCTACTTCCTTAACAAGAAGAGAATAGATTACACACTAAATATAGAAGTGTATACTAGGACTTGAAATAAGCCAGTCCAGCCATCTGTGAAAACAGAGTGCTGACATAGCTTCATTAACTTATTGACAACCAATTCAAAAGAGAATTCAAAGAAAACAGAACCAGAATTGCTTGTCTAGAGTTCTCCAAGCAAGATTCAATTGGTTAAATACGGCATACTCTTCCTTCTGGCCTCTACACAGCACCAGTCAGAAGTTATTCCAAACAGAAACTACCTTATTACTTCTTTTATTAGGCCCTTATAAAACCAATAATTGGTTTCTAAAACCTTTTCTCCTCCTCTTCTCAGTATTTCTCTCTTAAGCACGCTGCCAAAGGAGGCAGACAATGCAAAACAGTGCATGCCTAAAGCTTGCAAGAAATCTGTATTGACTGATGTCAGTCTTCTAAAACTGCTATTGCCTTTATCTAATCAGTACTCACAAGCTCCTTCCAGTTCAGATTATCCCATAAGAATTGTCTGCAGAAATTGTAAACGATATCCTTTGTATTTGCAAATGCCTATGCTGAGAACTGTACAAATAAATAATTTATAAAGAAATGAAGGTCCCAACAACATTTCAATACAGATAATACCCGAGGCAGAAGTATATCCCCCTCTCTATAATGCCACTGCATAAGATCCTGATACAGGAAGGAGTACAAAGTCAGTGTATTGGCAAAGTGACCAAAGCAGAGATTTTGCACACTCTTGTCAGGGCATCAGACAGCACAAACACGAGAAGCACAGGCTGAAAAATGCCGAATGTAGGGGTCAGTGACATACCATTCTCCTTCTGGAGCAACAGACCTAGGGGAAAAAAAGGCTGTAGCAGCACTTCCTACAAAACAACACAGTTTCTTGGCCCATGTGATCCTTTTAAGAAGTATAGGCAAGTTTATCGCTATAGCCCACCAAAATTCTCAGATTCCTGGGCTTCAAAGCAACGTGCTACTCCATGTAAAAGTGGTACCACACAAACGATTTTTATATCAAGTGCACAAGTATCCTCAATGTTTCTGCAAAATTGAAGTTATACTTAGAGAAGAATGCTTTGTACAACAGGAAAAACGATGGCAGTGAGGTTTAGAACTATGGCACCTTTGATATAAGTGAATATTTCCTCAGCACGCATACCAGAAAGATGTTCACCAGCACTTGGTAAATATGAGGTCATTTCATACACCAGGGGAAAAACTATGCCTCCATGCTTGCATATTGCTAGCTCTTTAACCAGACTTCAGAACTGTCTATAGTTATAGTAATACAGAAAAAAAAAAATTTGCTATTTTGTCCTCAAATGCAGTCACACTATTAAAATCAGATAGAAAACAGCATATTTACAGGACTCTAAACAATGCATTTATTGTATGGGAGGCTACAAATGTACTTTAGTGCTTAGCATGCAACGTGACACTCAAGCTTTTGCATCCTGTCAAACATTTTTCTCCATGTTCTCACCTAAGATTTTTTCAAGTAACTTCTACACTTTTGTCCCAAGTGTTGTCTTATCTTCAGTGAGTATAAATATCTCTGATTAATACATACATGCACACACACACTTATATATATGCACACAGATATAAAATACTTGCATTTTGCAGATAGACATGAAGAGATGAACAGAGCAATTGAAAGAGAAGGTCAATTTTAAATAAATTAGCCAGTTCTAACTCAATCTTACCTCTTTTCAGTTTGTTTGGGGTTTTAAGGTTACTGTTGTGACACTGAAAAATCACTTTCTTGACTGGTGCTAAGTAATTAAGCCTACCAGACAATACTGAAAATCTGACAAATTCAGATATTAAATCGGTATTATCAGAGCAGCAGTTTCTCTTCTTTCTTCCTTGACTAATCATAAAAGTCTCCTTGAAATACCCTGAAATATCCCCTCCAGATTCTTTGATAAAACCAAAGGAAACACTTCATCACTTAATACATTTGGGATAACATAGGGCACCAGTGCCAGGTGAATATTAATATATATTAGAAGATAATAATGTTCAGTTTTCACTTTATAACACAAAGTGCAAAACTAAGAATCTCATTTCTAACAGATTTTCTTGTATTTGCACTTAATTTGCAGTTATTTCAATTTATATCAGAGTAGTAAAGAAATACTAAGACAAGTACCTTTTGGATGAAAATCAGAACATTTCCTGACACCATAAAGAGCTTGAACTATGGAAGACTAGCATTTGCAAGTTTTTATTTCATAGCAAGTTATGTCAAAACAAATTCTCTTTGCCGCTCAGGTATAGGAGTTGCTGCTACTAAGAGAGTGCTAGATAATGAAAACAAATCTAAAATAGTTATTTTTAAAGGACTAAACAGCTACTATCAGTTTTGAAAGACTTGTCATTAGTACCTTCCCTCTGAGAGTTTTCAGGAACTTGCTAACTAGATGATATTTAGTTATACTATGATAATTAATATATACAAGGGAGAAAATTAACATATTAGCTACATTCTGTCTTGTAAACTCCCAATCTCCTTCAAGATCCACTTTTTCGGCATATTTATGTATTTTCAAATGATAACTCTTGATTAGGAAGAAGAACTTCTGAATTCTGTTCTCAGCTCTGCTATCACCTACATGAATCTGCTAAAATCAGTCCAATGCTTTTTGATTCTTCCTGCAAAATTGATCTGCTAATATTTTTCGTGCAGTATTGCTAGGAGGACAAGTTCACCTCTCTCAATTGCTTAAGTATTTTGGTATTGACAATTAAACTCGAGATGCAAACAATACTTTAAATTCCTAAGCGGAGTTTAGCATGTGATGTATATAAAATTAAATGATTTCACTATATCTCGAAGAAAATTCTTTGCCACAAGTGGCACAAGTGTAAAGGGCACTATGATATAATTTAATAATTCTGGAAAAAAAATGACCAATCCGAAACAGGTCTGAGTAACAGCAGACACATGCACAAGAAATCTTTGCTAAAGAACTTTTAGTGGAAAAGTTTCATACTCATATACGGGTTTGGATATTTTCTACCTTTCATTTATTTTTATAAGGATTTCTGAAAAATAAGCTATTACAGTTTAGCATGCATCGCAGTGGGTATATAACCTGTAATGACACAACTTGAAAAAACTCGCTCATTAGATTCAAAAACTTAATAGAAGAGGAAAAATGTTTGCTTTTCACTAAAATACAGCAAGTTAATAATAGCAGGCGTTAAACATAAGGCACTTGGCAGAGTTCTCTTCACAGTCAAGCTGCAAGTCAAAATGTCACAATAAACCTTTTTATCCAGCAGTATGAATATAATTTAACATTTAAGAACATAAAAAAAAAGAACTTACAGGTAAAGCAATCTTTCAGAAAATTTCTGCTGTGACAGAGCTTCACCTGGCCCTTCACATAACTTCCTGGGTTCATTTCCTAGAACAAATAGAAAAAAGACACATGTGAAACCAGTTATATCATGTTGAAATCCTGTATACTTACACGTAATAGCCTAAACTCATGTTATGAAGCAAGCTGTAGGAGAAAAAAAATCCAAATGGTACAACCTGAAACAACAATCTTGTCTTGAAAGATAGTCTTAAACAACCTTTATCAAATCCTATACCAGATACTGATTCCCATTAATCTTTCTGTAGACTCTCAGAGTGATTTGAGCTTAATTCAAGATTCATCGTCGATCCCTCTAAGCACAGGAAAACCATATATGATTTTCCTTCTATCAGCCACAACACTAGTGCAAAAAAAGCCTTGTAGTAGCCAGTTAACCATATGGTATTGGCAGAGTACCATTTAAGAATAAAGAATCTTCCTAAAACAAAAAAGCCAAACCACTTAATTTGTTCACTAGAAGTGGTTTAACACACATGTGCTCACAAAACAAAGAGTACAACACACAAAGCATTTAGTTAAAATGGGTCTCCTATGAGGGCAACAAACACAAGCTCTGTCCAGCAAGGGACCCAAACCAGCTGAACCTGAGCTGCACAGGAGTACGTGGTGAGTGTTGGCTGTGGGCATCTCCTTGCTGGAGGGGGGCAGACAGAGGCCCCCAGCTATTACCCTGACCTGTTGCCCAGGGAGGTCTGCTGCCTGCCAGGGACTTGGACCAGGACATTGCGGAAAGGCTGCTGCAGACTATTACCCTCTGATGCTCTTCCATACAGGCACTAGTTACGATGCTAAGGGCAATCAGGAAAGCATCAAGTGTTGACTACACTGCTGTGGGGTATGATGGAGGTCTGAGGGGGAGAGGGGTTAAGGGCATTGGGAGCACAGGTCACCCAAGATGACTGCCGAGCCTCCATCCTTGGAGATACTCAAAACCCAACTGGACATAGTCCTAGTAATGTGCTCTAGGTGACCTGGCTGTGATCAGGGAGTTGGACAATCTCCAGAGGTCCCTTCTAACCTCCACAATTCTGTAATTCTGTAGCGTGTTTCATTTAACTCACCTCTGTTTAAAATAAATTGAAAAGAGGTTAAATTAAAAACTCATGAAATCTCTTCTCCACAATGCATGAAACCCCCCCCAAAAAAATACAGTCATTGCCCTTCAGCTAGTGTAAGAAGCATAAAAAGGCCATAGCTGAAAGCAACATATACTATACCTGACCTTAATGAATGTCAACATGTCTTCTCGCCTTTCTGATATTAATGGCAAGACTTTACAACCATAGATTAAAAGCAATGGAAGAAATTCAGACACTCTAATGTAACCTATTGTAGAAGCCATAAAATTTTCCCCAATAATTCCTGCTCCTAACTCTCCTAGTTTTCCATGAAAAAGCAGAATATACCTAGCTTCAGGCAGATATTCACATGTGTTATTTAAAATAAACTAACAACAAATACATCAAATGTATTTTGGTTCATAACAGAAATAAATACTTAAAAACAAATATTACTTTGACTACTCAAAAGATTTTATTAACATGCACTCTAAAAATGAGAATGGTATTCAGTGGCACAGTACTTCATGGCACTTTGTACTAAATGAAGAACACCAATGGGCTTTACAACAGCACGACCCAAAGAACTGCTCCAACGCACGTGGAGAAATCAACCCGTGGAGTAAGTTTAATAACTCATGAAAAAAAGAATCACAATCAGATTGCAGATTAAAAGTCCAAAGACATTTTTTACAATACATAAAAAAAAATATCTCTCTTTAGGAGAGCAGATTAAGCTTTTATTTTTCCAGAAGTTTATTTTTACAAATTTGAATTTGAGTTGTTGAAGAGATATGACTACAAATTATTTTAAATTCTCTAACTACCCATTTCTTTAGAGAAAAATTAAACAGCACATGTCTGTTTTATTCATTGCTGGGGGGAACAAAGAAGATATGTTAAAGATACAGTGTATCTCTGTGCACGTTTACTCTTACAAAGGCATGTTGCATGTATATCATCACATGTGTTCATGTTGCAAAGGAAATCAATCTCTGCACCAAACACGATTACAAAGACATTCTAGTTCTTAAATTTGGCGAGTATGCTTCTTTTGTAAAAAAAAAAAAAAATCACGACAAAAAACCTAGTGTATGATGTATGTGAACCTCATGAGGTTCATCAAGGCCAAGTGCAAGGTCCTGCACCTGTTTTGGGGTAATCCTCATTATCAGTACAGGCTGGGGGGTGATGTGATAGAGAGCAGCCCTGCGGAAAAGGACTTGAGGTACTGGTGGATGAAGAGCTGGACATAAGGCAACACTGCTTGCTCACAGCCCAGAAGCCCAATCACATCCTGTGCTGTATCAAAAAAAGCGTGGCCAGCAGATAGAGGGAGGGGATTCCGCCTCTCTGCCCTGCTCTGGTGAGACCTCATCCAGAGCACCGTGTCCGGCTGTGGAGCCCTCAACACAAAAAGGACATGGACTTGTTGGAGAGGGTCCAGAGGAGGGCCCAAAAGTAATCAAAGGGCTGGAGCATCTCTGTTATGACGATGGTCTAAGAGAGTTGGGATTGTTCAGCCTGGAGAAGAAAAGGTTCCAGGGAGATCTTGTAGTGGCCTTCCAGCACCTGGAGAGGGCCTACAAGAAAGCTGGGGAGAGACTGTTCACAGGGGCATGTAGAAATAGGATGAGGGGCAATGGTTTTAAACCATTTAAGCATGTGAAGCTAACAAAATTGTAACTTCTGAAATATAAAGACTTCTTCTTTCCATAGTGTTTATGTACTTAGATGTAACTTTAGAGGTTAGCGTAAAAGATAGTAGATTACAGCATAAGGGGTTTGCATAACACAGAAGATGAGGAAGATAAAATCTGAAAATGTATTTGATTTGTTGAAAACTCAAAATCCACAGAAACTTTCACTACTTGTTTATCAAAGGCATAAGATAAAATACCACAAAAATACATTATCCCATTTAACATAAGAGAAAAAGACTTTGTTATGAAGAATTGTGTTCTGAAAATTAAGCTATCAGAGTACCCGTTAAAAAAGGATGAATCAAAGAACTATGATACACAGTTTTGACTTCATGTTTTCCTGTTGTTTCACAGAACATTGCACATTCTCTATTCAATACCTGTATCTGTTTTATTTGTCTTGGTCCATCTGCTCTGCAAATGTTCTTGCAAAGCGGTTTCCCATGGCAACATCAAATATCACATAGTCCCAGTGTTCTGTTGAAGCACTTCTAACTGATACACTCCTGAATTTCAAGCATTTTTTTCTGCAGTACTTAAGTAAATAATAAATAAATTGAGATGTCAAACCAAAATAACACATGAAGGAAACAAATATCCATTAATAAACCTCCCTAATTAGGGGATTTTTAAAACGTTTTATGTTGCTCTTTTTATAATTTCATTTTTGGAGGAAATTGTTTAAATCATCTAAGGTATGGGTGAGAGATTTCTAACTGTCAATCCACTGGTAGCTTTTACTTGATTAAAATTTAAAAATCATTATCTTACATGTAGCAAAACAAATTGGGCACAATACAAGAATAAAGTTACACTGCTGGACAGTAAATTTTGGAATGAAAAGTCCACAATGACTGCTTACTATGGGACAATTTCAGCTAGATATCATCACCTACAAATCATTAATAGTCCATCTAATTTTTTTCATCTTTATGTTTACAATAATCAAAGAAATAAAAATTAGTGGAAAATTTCTGAATACATTGTCATGTAAGATAAAAAACTAGTAACAGTGATTTCCTGAAAGTAACCTAAATTTCACCTGAGAATCTACCTTGAAAACTACTTCTCCCTATTTTAAGAAGCAGTAGAAATATACAACCTTCATTTTTAAGTGAAGACCTTCTGACAAAGTCTCATAAACTAAGCACTCAAAATAATCCAAAACCCCACAGTAAATATCAGGTTAGTCTTCAGCATACTGGTTCTGTGTGAAATTGTAATAGAAGCATTGTTCATGCTATAAATTCAAGAAGAATTATCTTAAGCTGGAAAAAATGGTGTACTTGGTTTCAAAGTCTGATATATGTATTTCAGATTTGCCTGTCCAAGACCACCAGAAGGAGTTAGAAACAGGCCCTATGGAGATTTAAAAGGTAAGTAGACCTTCTGGGTCAATTCTACATCACTGTACTTTATAATCTAGAGCTACTTTAAGAACTATTAAATATTTGTGTGGTCTCAGGTCCACAATAAACAGCAGGACAAAATTCCCACAATATTTATGTACCAGCATCACCTCCTTTCACTTGTACATTTATCTGAGTTACTCTTGGGTTTTCCCAAGTGATCTCTTCTGCTCATCTTGAAATTCAGCCCAAAGACACTCTAAAGATTGGTCTAGATTGACGGTCTTTATGTTGAAATTCTATACAATAATTCTGAAATTTAGGTAGAAAGGCTTCTCCGCATGCCTTAAGACAAAAATGACACTACGGGCTAACATAGCAAATGTGGCATTTCTGTGGAGCACAGGATAGATTTGCAATAGGAGGAGAGCTCAGCTGGTCTGTTCCATGTGCAGCAAGTCCAGTTCGCTTTGCAATTACATGCAAATGTTTTTGGACAGATAAATCCAAAATACAAGAGCCCTCTGCAAATAAGAGCACATGAAACACCTCTTTACAAAGTCCCCTGTAAACTCATCTGCTACCTTCCCAGTGATTTTCTACTACTTATCAGCCAAAGTACACTGCCTATACCTATCAGTGGACAGAAATTCAATTCGTGGGGAACAACAGATGCATTTTATCATTACACTTATTTTTAACAGGTTGATGAGTGATATGTGATATGTTGATGATTTCCAAAGCACTTTATTTCTCAAGCAAAGGCAGGTAGTAGCACTTCTGCCATCAGTCACTAAGGAGATGCTAAAACTGGGGATTCAATTCCCTAAATCCATCAGTCTAACAATACATGTGTTTAATTATTCTTTACTATATATAGAATGTTTCTCTTAAATGCGTGGATTCATTTATATGAAGATCAAAGGTAAAAACATTTCAGCCAAAACTACGGTGAGACCTACAAAAAGTATATGACTGCAAGTTTTCTTCAAATCACAATTCCTCTGTGTTTATCTGTCCAAAGAAGGATTAGATTACTACTCATCTTAAAATACCACAGTAAAGATATCAGTGATAAAATTATCAGTAATAGCCAATTTCATTACATGCAATAGATATATGTGAAATAAATTGGGTAAAAGCAGAGGACATTTTGAAAAAAAAATTTCAAATATGCTACTTCAAGAGTAATGTTCTAAACTGAAAACAAATTACAAATTCTTAAAGGACTAACATCCTGCTTTTTCAGACAGTGTCTGAAAGACTATAAGGCCTTTAAATTATTAGAATCTATTATAGAAATGGCTAAGCAGCCAGTACTGTATTCATTTATCCTTTGTCCTTTTAAGCTTTCAGGGTGCTGTGTAGCCATAGTAACTATGCCTTTTCTCTGTAAAATCCATTAGCTGGTTTCAGTCCGGGATTCAATAATACCATAAAATCAAAGCCAAAGATTAAAAAAAATTATGATTAGAAAAAAGATTATTGGTGACAAGCATTTCTTTCAAAAGTAATTTTTGCATATTTATGCTTTACACATAACAGCAAAAGAAACCGAAAGGTTAAAAGGACATCAAAAGATGAATTCAAAAAGCATTTTAAAACTTGGTTACCATCAGGAATGACACAGTATCACCTCAAACTAGATCTCCAAGCAAAACTAGTTCTCATTTGCATTAACTCAGCGAGTGCTATGGCTGGCACAATCGAAGAGCACAACAGATGAGCTTTCAGCCTCACCATCTCACTCCCTTCCCGATAGCAGACTAAGGTGCAGGTATGAGAAAGGGAAAACAGGGTTTGCACTGCAAAAAAATAAAATCTACTTTTGTTCCCACAGTATCTTTTGTGTGACAATACACATGACAAATAACCTGTTGAGTCTATATTGCCAAAGAATGCTACCAACAGGAAAAGGAAATTCTTGGACTCTTATTGCATGTAGACAACTTTGACATGGGGGAAGGTGTTTCAGAAGACTAAGACAAGCTTTACCCAGTAGCCTACTTGGATATGCTGGGTTTTGTCATGAAAGCAACTTCAGTGCCAGCTCAGTCTTGTCACTGGTTACAGGTAAATTAAGCTACTGACATTGCCGCTGTTTGCTCAAATCCTAATTACCACAAGTTATATTTGGCAACCAGGAGGAGCTAGATTTTACTGCAAGTAGGAAGGAATCAGCTTCCGCTAATTTAAACATAAAGAACTGCTTGAGTCTTTGTATTGAATGCCATGTTCCTTAACTAAAAATTTTCACAGTTTCCTCAGATGTTTAACTGCTAGCTCAACTTCTGCTAATTTGATTTTGTACTTCCATTTGGTTCTAGATTAGAATCAAACACGATTCAAAGATGAAATATCTGCCATGGTAAGAAGTGTATGTATTCAGGCTGAGGGAAGGGATGATTCTCACTAACTAGAGAAAATGAACACATACTGGTATTTCCTTTCTGCTTTCTAGTTTCTTATTCCGCTGTTGGCCTTCTTATAGCAAGCAACAAGACTGAATGGCAAAGCCATGTTCATAAAAGAGAAAGGAAGATCACATGATTGTTTTCAAGAGGTCACCAAAATTGCAAAATGAAACCAAACTTACATTCAAATGAAAAAGAAAAAAGTAAAAAGAAAATAAAAAATATTCCTGGTGCTGTCTTTCAAACAAAAGCAGAATGAGGCTCACCTTTATTTTAAAACACAGTAAGCATATTGAGGAAGGCAGGGATGCTCTTAACATTTAGAACATTTTGCAAGATACTAGAGATCCTGATTCAATTTTGCCCTAAGCATTAAGATACATAAACCTTAATACTTAAATAATCAAAACCAAATAAACCCCCTTTGTCATTAGCGATGACTGTACATTTTCATCCACTCAGGCAATAGAAGACAAAGTACTTCTATTCATATTGACAGTATAATCTGTGAACTATAATCTGAGGAGAGGAGAGCAGGATATACAGGTACTTTCTTTTTTCCACCAAGTCTTACTGCTGCAAAAGGCTCTGGAAGAAAGCAGCACTGATGGGACAAATCACAAGAAATTAAACTCAGCTCTGTGAATAGGAACTACCTGACGTTAAAAAAAAAATAATAATCAGAAAAAACAGAGATCTGATACAGCATAAAGCGCTGTAGGTGCTCTGAAGGACTTGCAAGTGTTGCAAAATCCAGTGAGAAGTTCTGCAAACACTACAGCTTAGAATGCCTTGAAAAGGGCCAGAATTTTTTGTTCTCACAGCCTTCACAGCAAAATATTGCACAGCAGTCTCTCTATTCATGCCTGTTTAATTAGCTTCACCACTTACCTACATTTATTCCACAAAATTTCAAAAGCTATTGTTCCTTCCTTTTCTCATTGATCTTTTAATATTTTCTAACTTATAATGAAAAATCTATAAGAGACATCAAAACTTTAAGCTGCATATTTTCATAGCTTCAGTTTTCTCTGCATTAAATTCTAGGTGTTTAATGCATTTAAAGCCCTATGAATATTCTACAAGCTTGAAATTATAAGGCAACACAAGATAAACCTATCTTTAAAACCTGTGGTACCAATTAAAATTACCTTGGAAGAAGACTAGTCATGGGAAGTTTAATTTTCCTTGACATTAGAAGACAAAAGAACCTCACACAAATAAAACACTCATATAACGTCTTCATCCGAGGAAGCTGTGCAAGGATGTTTTCAATGTCCAAGGGTATTACCTCTTTCACATAAACCTCTCTCCTCACCCCCTATTCCAATACTCTGCAGTTGCCATAGTTACCATTTTACACGACCATACTGTGAGTGATGACCTCACATTCAATAAATCTTTAAAGGTTTCAAGTTTGCAGAATATTTCAAGATCTGTGCAGAATTTTTGCCATGAAATTTCACTACAAGACTGGCAGGTGCCAAGGCACATTCAAATAAATTTCTCTGTTTGAAGACTGGTTATTTTATTTGCTAAACCATAAGCTTTCAGTCACAACGAAAGTATAGGAACTGAATGAAGGTATAGGAACTGAAACCATGATACAACTCATTAATTCTGACAATTTACGCATTTAATATTAATTATAATTCAAATTATTTTAAATAGGGAAGGTGGTCCAAAAACTGTAAGCAGGTTTTCTCTTTCCAAATTCCAGTGAAATCACATGAGGAAAAATCCTAAAATATTCCTAAACCACCACAGACTAAGCAGAACCTGAGCCTTCCTATAGCATTTACAGATTAATATTCCCGACATGGTATCAGGAACACAAAACACACAAACAGCAATCAATCCCCTAAGCTTGAAGGATGACAAAACCCAAATCATTGTGATAACTATCTAAAAGTCAGGTGCCATATCCATAACAGACAAATCACTGAATCCTTAACTACTGTGCCATAATGAATAAAAGTAGATATACTAGATTTCTGCATGAGGTCCCACAGCCTTGCTCTTATGGAACACAGCATATAAGGAACTCTGTTTGGAGTAATTCTGAACTGTGTCTGAAACCGTTTCTGTAACACAGAAAACTGTCTATCGACAGGTATATAAAAGCCAGGTACATGCGGCTTCTATTCAAGGAGCAGAACTTCCAAAAAGCAGAATCTGTGTCGACTGTATGAAGTGTTGGATCTTTGGGTCTCTGCTATAGGCTTCCAAAGAAAAACTCTTCTCCCTACTTTTCACTTAGATGAAAGCACAGAAATGAATATGGACACTGTCCTAACTTCGACCTATGTGATGGTCACAGAAGAAAAATGAAGATTCAATAATTTGAAATACATCTTTAATGAATTAAAATAAAGTACCTTCTATTTGGTTCCTTCTATTCACCTAGATCAGATGCCTTAAATGTCACTCAATTTTTCTTATGTCTTTCCTACTCCCCAAATCAAAAGAGAATATAAAATGACAAGAATCCATCTGGATTACACTGATATGATGCTAACAGGCCAAGAGACCTATGAAAACATCATAACCATCTGCTTATTAGAATATATACCATTTGTAAATCAGAATTTTAGTCATGGAGTAAGTAACACCAGCTCAACAGTTAGCACTAAGGATCATAGTGTGTGAGAAGATTATTTTCATATTCATCTTGTGAAATCCTGTGATCTTTCATACACAGAGTAACATCACCCTGTCCCTTATCTCTAGAAACTGTACTCTTATGTGAACACACTTGGTTTTAATCTTAGAATAACAATGAAAAAAAGCCATCTGTGACAACCCAGAACTTTGCAGTAGATGCATTTATTTCCCCACTTAGTATGTTCGGCATCTTTCTCACCTATATATGGCCAAAATTTTTTAACCCGCTCTTCAGATGACACTAAACCTGCTGATCTCAGGGTTTTTTTCAATGTAAACAAATCAACTAGAAGGATTCTTCTCTCTCCAACATTTCCCACCCTGGCCTGGCATGAAAACAAGAGCATACTGGAAGATCAATGGATGGTTTAGAGTCAGAAGAAGCACACACAAGTATTTCCCATAAGCCTCAGAACTGAGGAACCCAGGTTTCTGCATCTGCTGACTGGGTTTTTTTAGGTGAATTATGCTAAGATGATACTATTGCGTTCTGCAAATCATTTTGGTCTCTATGCACAGTCTGTTACACTTGCACTTAAAACCCTTGCTCATGCTAACAGCTATCAATCAAGTTCTCTTCTTAAAAGTCAACAACAAAAACTGTCAAGTGTTGGGCTCAAAGGGCTGTGGACCAGCAGCACCAAGTCAGCCATCAAAGGCACAGCCCAGGTGTCAGTACAAGAACTGTTCAACATTTTCATCAATAACTTGCAGGGTGGGACAGAGTGCACCTTCAGTAAATTCACAGATAATATAAAACTTAAGAGAAGCAGTCAAGACACCAGAGGGTTGTGTTGCCATTTAGAGGAACCTTGACAGGCAAGAGAAAAGAGCAAACAGTAACCTCATGAAGTTCAAAGGGGAAGTGCAAAGCCCTATACCTGTGGAGGAACAATGCTAGGCACCGGTACAGGCTGAGGGCTGACTAGCTGCAATGCAGCTTTGCAGAGGTGGACCAGAGAGCTATGACCCAGCAGTGTGCCCTCACAGCAAAGAAAGCCCACAGCAACCTGGCAGCGTCATCAGATCAAGGGAGGTGCTCCTTTCCCTCTGCTCAGTATTAGTGGCGGAGTGGTGGGTCCAGTCCTGAGCCTCCCAGTACAAGAGAGACATGGGCATAGTGAAGCAAGTCCAGCAAAGGCCCATGAAGATGATTAAGGAATCACAGAATCATAGACTCATCCAAGAATCATCTTATCCATGTTTATAAATACTTGATGGGAGAAATAAAATGAAGGCAGAGTCAAGCTCTTCCCAGTAGTGCCCTGTCATAGGACACTGGGAAATGGGCACAAATTGAAATACAGGAAGTTGCAGTTAAACATCTGAAAGACTTTCATACTATCAGATTGGTCAAACAGCAGAAAACATTGCCCAGATTCACCTGACACAGCCCCAGGCAGCCTATTCTAGGTGTAATCAGGGCAGTTGTGATGGACAATCTCCACTGTTCCTTTCCAATCTCAATTATTTTATGATTGTGTTCAGAACATCTATGGCTTTAAAATGAGGAACCTATATGAGGTTTCTCTCTTAGATTGAGAATTAACATGCTTACATAGTATTTTGTTACGATCCACTAGGTTGTTGCATAGTGTCAACTTCATGAGCAACTGAACCACAATATTCTCATTATTGTTTGTTGTTCTGAAAGTAACAATCCTCATATTCAGCAGCACCACTAGTGTTCAACTAATTGCAAAAAAAAAAAAAACCCTTAAATAAATTAACCAGGGAAGAAGGTTTATAGGAGTAAGTAATTTGTGATTTGTTTTTCAATTAGCTTTCAATAAAATTATTTTACAATGTGATTACTTGGATTTAATATGTAGATTTTTCCAAATACCAGCTGTTTTCCCAGTCCTGGTAAATTCTGCCTTTAATAACTCCCAATTCCACCCAGCTTCATTCACTATAGGAAAACGACATTGTATATCACTCAAAATATGAAAAAAATCCTAAAGTTTGTAGATCTCTCTGAAGTGAGCTGTACCTCTCATTTCATACTTCCCACTTACGAGAAGACTGTTTTACAATTTAAATGTTACGTTACTCATCCATAACCTCCTTTTATGCTGTTTTGGGGCCTTGTGAATAGAATATTCATCTAGCTTTTAAATTAATATTTAATCAAAGAAAACTCAATTCTGCATAGCTCATGAATTTGAGAATTCATCGTACCTATTTGTCAAGTGATATCCAGTAAGGTATTATGTACTACATGAGGAAGAAGTACTGCACATAACTTCCTGCCTCCAAATGCTGTCTCTCATTACAGACCCTCAATTCTTTACACAGCCACAGGGAGCCATTCTACCTCTTCCTGAAACATTTCATCCTACCTATGAATATAGTTAGATTTTCTTTTCCTCAATTAAAATCATCACTAGTTTATTTCTTTAATGCTGAATTAATTTTAACCTAGCTGTCTTCCATGCTATGAGTTATCGGGAGGCTGTTCAAATGATCCTTTTCTAGCATTAAGGAGGAAAATAGCAGCAGAAAGAGAAAATTAAAAAAAATAATAGAAAAAGGTGTTTCTTGGGATATTACTGACTTAGCAGTATTTATGAATCTACATCCTCAGAAACTAAAACAAAGTATATGACAGAGTGGAATATAAATGACCAGTGACAGGGTCCATAAACATCACCAGGTCACAGAAGATCTGGTGCTTTTTTCTATATGGTGATTAAACACAGTGAGGATATTTAAAGACTAAGTTAGAAAGGTATCACAACAGAGCCTGTGTACTATGATTTCTGCAATAGGAAGTAAGATTGTTATACATGATGGTGCTGCTCAGAATTAGCATTGGAACATTTAGATGATCAGCTATCCTAGCATACTTCACTGATAAACCAATAAAGTGTTACTTTACAACCCAAGGAGAGTACAGCTGGAGCTCCTGCACATTTAAGATGCACTTAGAATGAAAATGCCTTAAAGCTGGAGCAAAAAGTTTAAGTCAGTACCTCAGGTAATCAAATTTCTGAAGGAGATGAAACAGGCCAAGCACTGTCTTACCAATGCCGGCATCTCTGACTTAATATTTGCAGTCTACAATTCTGTATACTATATTCTCATAATCTCCATTGCATAAACTCTCTATTTTTTCTGCTAGAGAGGATGCATTATTATGCTTTTACGTCACTTAAAACAAACCCCAAAAATGTAATTCCCTTGGAAAATCTGTGCAATATCTGTCAGATAATATGTATGCCCTGAATTCCTGAAGTGGATGTGTAGTGTTAAGAAAAATCTTAATAAAGAATTTGCCGTAGAATCAAAGGCATTTTTAACATAAATTTTTATTTTCTCCATTCTCAGGAAAATCATCAAAACAAAATACAAAGCCCAGCTCCTTTTTGCTTATGCACAAGCAAGGTACATCTTTTCAGATTTTCTTCCCTAGTAAATTACTTCTTGAATACCAGCTCTTCACACCATTGCATATATATTCTACATTTCACAAACTCAGGTTACTATTTAGCCACTGAAAGGATGACAATACAATCATCAGTTTGTCTGTTTAAAGCTTTTCCTGTAGCCGACTTCTGAAGCCCAAGAGGGCTCCAGCAGTATTGAAAAAAGGGTGCTGAAGAAAAAAAGAAAGAGAAGAAAGCAGGCAATCTCTGCAATTTAAACGAAGCCTGGCACTTGTTCCTCTGCTTTTTCGCATAAGCATACACTGTAATGGCCTATCAAATTTACAAGGGCATTAAGTGGATTTACCTTCACTACTGCTTTAAAGTGAAGTCATCAAGTACAATAAAAGGGCTTCTATATTGGTGTAGCATATTTTTCTTAAAAATGAGCTCGAATGAAACCATGGAATAAAAAAATTTGGTCCGAAGGGATAAACAGATGCACACAGCCACCTTCCCCCGTGGCCCGTCCCTGCTCAGCAATTTCATTTTCACTGGTCTCAGTTCAAGCCAACAACCCTCTGGTCTGAGACAAGCTCCAGGCAGTTCTTTTTCAATCTTCCAGAAGACTTTTCTAATCACCTTTAGAACTCAAGCCTACTGACATACAGCCTGTCTGCTTCTCAACAGCCCATTTTATTGTCTGTTTGAAGCCTTCCTAGTTAGTTAAGTCACAGTCTCCCAACTCTACTCAGACAAAGCTGGGGAGCTGCTTGCTGGGAAGGAGCAGTCCCTGCTTCATCCCCAAGATTTCTACCCAATTGATTTTTTAGAATCTGGAGGAAGGCAGCCCTCTTCCACACTGCTCCAGCTATGCCCCTTTCAGGGAAGAGGATACAGAGTCAGCAACAAGTAATAAATAAATAATGAACATTAAACTGCAAACAAACTGCACAGACCATCCATCACACATGCAGACTCTTCAGTGATTATCTAGGTAACACCTCTACAGATGTGCAGTTTTAGAATGACTTCTGGTTAAATTCTTAGAAGAAACACCTGCATTCTGTAGATTCCTTCCCATTATCCAAACATCATTTGTTCTTTGCTGCTTACTCATGTTTTTTTCCAATACACTCTGCCTTATTGAAGCACTACATGCTGGATAACATACTTCTAACGATCTCATAGTGAAAGCCTGTCATTAATTACTCCAGACATCAAGTTCTGCATCTCAAAGCTCAATCACTGTGCTGCAACTTTAGTAAATACCCTCAAGACACAACATCAAGCATATTTTCCATGTCATCTGTAGAGGATTAAAATCGTCTTCTTATTACAGTTCACTTGAAATGGAATTGAACAGGGGAAGGAAATTATATTCTTATTCCAGGTCTCAGCTGAGATGACAAACCACAGAGAAAAAAAAATTAGACCCTTCAGAAAAAAACTCACCCATCAACATAGTCACCACTAAGGTAAACCTACCCATAATTTTAATAGAAAAGGCCTATAAAGTCTATATGCAGAAGCATGTTTCTGGCCTTCAAGACAGAGGCCAGCCAATGGACCAGAGAGCAAGTCTGACAGTGAGTGCCCACATGTCTGTATGGATGTAATTTTCATGATCATGCAGCTGCATCTGTGACTAGTATCGTACATTGGTAAATCTCAAATTAATAAAAACCTTCTAATTCTTAGAGCTGCCATCAGGTGTCTTTTAATTAAAGTGAAATTCATTGCTCACAGTAAATACTTTCCAAAATATCTTATAAGATTTCTTGTTTCAAACTCTGAAAGCCTCTCTCTACTGCTAAATACAGAAAAGGAAACCTGAAGATGTAAGCAAGGAAAAAAAGTGATAAATTCCTTTCCTGTTGAATGTCCCTGATGGCCTTTTCACAATAATCCCTACCCTTATAACTACTTTCCATTTACTCAACAATTTTTAAAAAGATAAAACCAGAAATCCACTCACAAACAAGATCCACAGCTGGAGTTCTGGTTATTTACAGTAAGGTCAATGATGTCCATAAGAATGTAAACTGTCTTCTGCTCTGTATCTGACATAATATCGAGTGTCAGATTTCAGTCCACAAGTTTAGGTGATCAGTGGTTTAGCTACAGTGGTGTAGCTATATGAGTGTATAGCTACAACACTGCTAAAGAGCTCTGGAATAAATGAACATAACCAAAAACTCTACTCCAAAAGCAAAGTAGAATTCCTGCCCCAGGAGGTAAGTTTATACATGAAAAAACCCAGAGTTTTCCAGCTGAAAAATCTCTAGCATATACTCCTGACCTACCTAAAAATAATCACTCTCTCACAGCCACCTACAAACTCAACTTTTCAACATAAGCACAGTGCAAAACCAAAAAAAAAGAAGTCTTCTTTACCAATGACAGGAAGACAACTAGTGCACAAACCTCTTCCCTAAGGAAGGAAAAGGCAAGAATAAACCACAGGCAGATGTCAGTCACCTGGTAGACTAACATCATCAACTACTACCGTGATATGTTTGCAGAACAAAATACACAGTTCAATTGCTCACAGTTCTAGTAAGAAACACAGAGCTCAAAATCTTAAAGTCATTAATGGATGCTGAATGAACAATTAACCTACTGGAAAACAGAGTAAATGGAAGAAAGAGCAAATCAGGTTCTGGGTGTTGCTTAATCTAACTCCTGTTTATAGCTATTTTCACTACTAATCACTTCATACACAAAGGACAACTAATGACAAATTCAAATTACCAACATTTATGTCAGTAAGAAACAAGACAAACTTAAGGATATAAATAGATAACAGACAGCACTTTTTTTTTTCTTTTGATGTAGACAACAGACTGACTGATTTGTCATGACAAAACCAAAATTTCACATATGGCTTGCTGTGGCTTTATAAATCTCCAATAAAAAAGACTGAAATCTGATGCATACTAGTCCAGCAGACAGCTAGTATCTGATGGCACAGTCAGCATAGTCCAAGAGCTTCTTTTGTCCTTCTCTTAGCAGCCAAAGACGTCTTTTTGAGGTGTATAGATTTCTTTAGGGTAGTTTTGGTGGTTTTTTTTCTAATTCCCATTTGTTCAGATCCATGTTTTAATTATCACAGAAGGAAGAGCTCCAGTATTTCAGTTCTTACTCCTTCACGAGTTAAAAAATAAAGATAGTATCTATAATTGGGTTTTTTGCTGCCTGGCTGATTAGATTCATAAACATACTGTATGGGGAGACAAATTCTCACAGGACTAGTCTAATTAAGAAGTCAAATTGCTATGCTGATTACGGACACTCCTCACGATCTTTAAAATCAATAGTTCTCAGAGTAATCTCAAATCTTGTACATGGCTTCAGGAAACAATTACACTTTTTGGTTTTATCAGAGTATCACGATTTTCATGTCTGAGAAAGACACGGGGATTTTTTTCTTTTAATTTGTTTTCTGAAAGCATAGCTGCCATCACTTTACTCACATATTTGCATCACACTTATCAACTAAAAAAAATTAATTAAATTCAATGCTGTGAAATATTCTCAGAGTTTTGTGATGTAAATGCTGACTGGATATTTCAAAATAAAAATAGTTAAGTTCTATTTAGTGAAACCATAATGAGAGCAATCTGCTAAGGGAGCTCATTGCCTACCTTATTAACCTACTGAGGGTTGGTTCTATGATTATGATAAAGGACTAATTCAGAAAAATTCTGCTTTCTTGCAATAAACAGTTCCTTTATGACCTAATATTTTTTTAGCCCTAATTTTGATATAGCATGTATCTTTTGCTTCTAAGTGTTTCACTGATAAATGAATTAATGAAACTAACAACAGATAAGTTTCAGCAAGTAATCTAAAGAAGAAATCTACTCCAAGCACAAAAGGAAATAAGATGATTTTAGGAGGAAAGGGTTACTCCTATATGGTCAGACAGTATCCATATAAAAAAAGCATGGTCTGCTATTCAGAACATTACAGAATAATCAGGAATAATAGTCTGAAATTAGGACAAAAATAAAAATGGGATGTCAAGGAAAACTTTCATATATTAATATTTATTAGGCTATAAAAAATTGTTTGCAAATATGTAGCTAAAACAGTTAGGACATTTAAAGTGTAACAAAGCAAATAAATATACAAGATATTTTCATGCCATACTCAGTAAAGTGCAAATTACAGCTTAATAAGGGGGTTTTTTCCCACCTTTGACGTCCATTATTCATTCCAACCTTTTTGGCTGAAATCAATATTTGAAAAGAAAAAACAAAACAAAATGCCATTTCCTTAATCCATGAAACGATAAATCTCTGTTTTACTCCTAAGTATTCAAGGTTATAAATTAGAATAACACACACGCACTGGGAAAATGCTTGAACACTTACACTCAAACACTTACAACTCAGGCAGAAATTTAGCATGTGGAACATTCCAAGAACAGTATGTCATATTCTTTTGAAAAGAAAATTGTATTTTTAATTCACATAAAAGTAACTGAAAATATTTTAAATATTCAAAATAAAGGTTTTAGCTTTCCTTCCAAAGCTCACATATCCGTGGGCTCAATAGGTGTTGAGACTGTTGACAGAAAAGGTACGGGTGTGTTCCAAAATAAAGCAGTATAGAATAGGCTGGTGTGAAAACTTCAGTGCATGTGTCATAAAACACAGTATTAAATCACTGGATATCTGTAAGCAGGGAAATTAATAAATAATGTAGGGGATGGCAATATATAAATAACTTCTGACATGCAAACATCTATTTTTTGGATCACCAACAAGATAAAATAAATATAGACCATTTTAGGTAACTTTGAACAAAAACCACAAAAACTTCCACTTAACTAAAATTTATCAAAATTTATCTGTTTTCTCGAAATATTTCTTGAACATTCACCTTAACATGCTATATTTCTGTTTGGCATGGTCTCAGAAGGGGTCTGTATTTTTAAGAATACAAAAGTAAATGTCAGAACTTTGTGCCGTTTTCAGCTGAGAAGCACTAGGCTTCAGGTCTCTACATGAAATAGAATCTTTTTTTTTTTTCTTCCTCAGAAAAAAAATGTAGGCAGTTTTCTTGTGGAATGAACAAATGAACAAAGACAGAAAATATATGTCTAGTTGCAGTCGACTCAAATATGAATCCTGTGAAAAAAGGCTACCCTTCTCCATTAATCCTGCAAGAACTATTGACTTTTGGAGTTTTCTCAATTATTTGTGTACAGACCAACTTTGTCAATGGAGCCACTTAAAGGGAGAAGTGTCAGGCCTTAGATATTTGCACATTTGGTTTGCTGTTGTTTTATTTTTTGCTTAATAAATACCGGTATTGGCTTCTCAAGTTGAGCACATCAGTACTTTCCACTGAATTAATAGAGGCTTCACCACCTCTTCTAAATCTCCATGTCAAAACTTCTTAGGTCACATTACAATTGCAGGAATATCTTATTTACAAATTCTGCATGAATCGGATGTCAAAACGGGAAAAGAGCTGTCATTATTTCCAGTAAGGAGAAATACTTCCAAGTATGCAGGTTACAGGTCATTTTTATACATATATGGGAAAAAATTCCCATACAATACTTTGCTTTCATGCTATGCCATAGAACTGCATGGGAAGTTTGAAAGAAAAATAATAAAATAGACAGGGAACTAGAAGGATGAAGTCCCTTATCACAGCAGCTAGAAACTTTTATTTTAAAGTATACAACTTCCAGGTGTATCAATCAGATATTCCATTATACCAGTGGCACTAAATGATAACTATAATATGCAAAATTAGTTGTTCATCATTCTGACAGGTTCAAGTTCAGCTTGTACAAGTTTCGCTACTCGTCATGCCTAATATTCACACTTATATTTTTAATAATCTTTTCCCACTCCATCACTATTTGTAAAGCCAAGATATCAGTGTTTTGTAACCTTTTTCTAAAAACAAGCCTACCTGCAAGCAACATCACTATCTCACGTGGAACTTACTGCTGAGAATTATACTTATACTGAGAATTCTCTTAATCTGCCTGGAATAAAGTGATTCAGGGACAGAAAGTCTAAAAGGCACACAGCTTAACACACACTATAAAATTATCTTCAACAACACTTTAGAAGTCAGGGGATTGAACTAGAATGTAAATATATTGATCATACAGTTTTTATAGTATACAGTTCCAAGGCATTAACTCTGATGTGGTGCTTATGGTCTTCTAGTAGTCTAAGAATAAGTGCAGTAAGACTCAACTTTTCTACCTCTGTCCCATTTGGTTCTTCTAAGCCTAACTAGGGCATTTATAATCTGTGGTTGGGCCTATGCTTTGATTGTATGATTACAATCACTTAATAGATAAACCTCATTGTTACCAAAACTACTGAGAAAGTTGAGGACCATATAAAAGATTACTATTATTATTGTTTTCATTCATACAAAAGAGAGATTGTATAATTTTTAAGATCAACATCAATGCTTCCCTGTCTTATTTTTAGGTTACTTTTCCCCTATATAAGAAAGCAAAAACAATCCTACTATTCAATACAATCATTGCAATAGGTAAAATTAGTTGTCTAATTTCAAGTAAAAGTAATGCAGCAGATCTCTTTCTGAATTATTTAACACGTGGCACTTCCATAAAACTCAGCTACAAACCTAGAAGGATAAAACATTTTCAAGACTAAAACCTACAAATTTCATGAGTTTTGCAGAAAAAAAAATGCTGCCAAAGAGCTGATTTTGCTTATGGACAAAGTCCTACTTACATACTAAATATCAAAGATTCTCAGCAAAATATCGTATTTGAATGTTTCTGCCATTATTACCAATATTATCACTTTAAACTGAAACTAAACAAAACAAAACTGTCAAAAGCATTGTGCTTCCAAAAAGTATTATATTACATCATAAAAATGAGTATATAAATGAATATATATTGAAAGTAAGTAGCCAACAGCACAGTAACAGCATCCTATTCTTGGAAATAAGCCTCTTTTTGCGTTTCAAATTACTACCATGTAGTACATATAATCTAGGGGAGAGGTGGAGAAAAATCACCATTGATTCTCTATCTCTTCAACAATATGTAATTGGACTCAGGAGCTGAATAGTACAGATTAGCATTAAAATATCAGTCAATTATGACTAGCTGTAATGTAATATTCTGAATGGACAATACTCTGAACAAATACATGCAGAGTTAACTAGAGCATGGAGGCCAACAGATGCCTGAATAAAAAGAGCCAGGGACTCCTGTTAATTTCAATTAGTCATGCAATTCACTCTCACCTTGCACATTCTTCAGATATCCACGCTATTTCAGCATGATGGCAAGAATCTACAAATACATGATTATAGTAAGGAAGAGCTCTGAAGATGTCCACAACACGCCCACTGGTCTCCCCACCAAGACAAGAGATTGTGTTCAGAAAGAAAATGGATCATCAATTGTGACGGAAAAGGGACAAACTTGAAGTATCCTCTAATTATCACCCTGTTTCTGTGAAATGCGACATCTTGCAGCCCAGCTATTTAAGGCTTAGAACTTCATACATTGCTGTTTCAGTAGAATGACGACAGAGTATTAAGCTGAATGAAGTTTTCCAAGCAGATAGTCTCTGCTCTCAGTTGTCTGTGTTAAGGGTCCAAGGGAATTTTGGTAAGAAGGAAGATAAATCATTCCACATTCTGGGATCCAAATGTAAGAGCTCAAAGTAGGTTTGTATTATCTATTGCCTTAGCAGAATGATAGCACTGACCACCTATGATACGCTAAGCAAAATCAGAGATGCAACGGTGGAAAGAAATACAATTGTAATGGCAGATATCCACGAATATCAGGGAGGTATCACGCTGGGACACAAAGCGGAGGAGAAACTTCTGGTGCTATAATGATCATTTCATGGAGAGCTGGTTAGGAAAACCATTAGAAATGCAGTCTCAGACTCCATTTTGAATAGTATGTAGGATTTTGTTCAAAATTTTTCTATTGAAAGGCACGCTAATAATGCATTCAGACTCAATATCCCTACAGGAGTTACAAAAGCTAGAAAATCCACCACAGTTGTACGTGGCTTTCAAAAGGAAAATGACACAGAAATGAGAGCGCCTATTAAAAAGAAGATAAAAAGAGCTGCTAAAAGAATTAAATCCCAGAGACATCATGTACACCACTGAAAGACACCATGTCGAAAACACATTGTCAGCGTACATCACTTATTAAGAAAGGCTTGATTAAAAGTTAAAAAGAAACTGACTTGGAGAAAAAGGCAAAGAGCAGCTTTCAGAAACAAGAAAACAACAACAAAACTCACTGAAAAGCTTAGGTTATGCTCAGATGAAGCCAAATAGAATCATACACCCTGAAGAATTAAAGAAATGCAAACAAGTTAAAAAAAAAAGAAGCTTGAGGAGTAACTCAGCAATCAAAACTACATACTAAATGAAACCTCATCCAGAGCTAGGCATCTGCTAGAAGTTCTGTATCACCAGTTGATGATTAAGATACAAAGAAATACCCACAGAGGATAACAACATTTCAGTGACATTAAACAATATCCTTGCATTGATATTCACTATGGAAAGCTCAGAGGAAACCCCTGAAAGCAGTTCTGCTTTTCCTGCATTCCAATAGCAAGATTACCACCTGCAGTTGATGAGACAGTATAATCCTTTTCCTTCTGTAGTTTGGAAAACCTCTCCTACTAACTAGCTTCAGCTTCTAACCATTTTAAAAGACACAATCAACTTCCAGAAGTTACTAAATTTTACTGAAAAGTAACACTCATGTTAACTAAGTTGGGCTTTTATTCCTCATTTTGACTTTCAATTGAGAAGGTCTAAATACTGCTTTATTTCCCTCAGTCTTAATGGAAGAACAACAAAGGGTTGCCACTCTCAATGTGCAAAATTGTGTAGCATCCAGTTGGCCTAGAAACATCCACTGTGCTTAATAACTAACAAAGAATTGTGCAGACCAGGTGAACTAGTAACAAACTAAGTTTACCATAAGGGTCAGGTAATAGTAAGGAGAAGAGGCTCTTAATGACTACTGCCTTCTCAGAATTGCTTCTGGATCACTCATTAATAATCTATTAATTTCATATATACTGGTCCTGGTTTGAGCTAAACAGAATTCTGTTCAGCGATTTTATTTTTCAGCTCAGTCTCTCCTACAAGACTACACCTTATGGAGTTAGCAGCAGGTTTTTGCAGACAGCATCTGCTACTAGCAGCGATAATGCCTGATGTTTTGAGTTACTGCCTGGGACTGGGATGCAGAAAGGCTCCTGCTGATACTCACTCCTGTAGTGACCAAGGTCACTGCTAGATCTTGCGTGCCACACTGGGAGTACTGGGAAGTAAAAAGGGTCACAGGGAAATGAAAGGCTGCATCTCTTGAGTATGAACAGACAGGACAGGTGACCAACAAGAGTATTGCATTCCATGTATGTCATATTCAGCCCTCTTCTTCAACGGCTGGCATCCAAGGAGGACTATGTCCATTCTTCTGCCTTTGATCCCAACTGGAGTTCCCAAATCCAGCTCCTGCATCCAGTTTCCCTCTGCTGCTGAGCCTGCTCTGCAGCATCAGTGGGGAGTGCTATCAGAGGGGAAGTTGGGTTCGATATTGGTTTTGTAAATATTTGTATATAGTTCATTATTTTTATTATTTCCTTATTAATACTATTATTGTTTTATTAAAGCTGTTTTAGTTTTCTTTTCCAATCCATAAGTCTCTCTGCCTCATTGCCTTTCCCTTCCCATTTGGGAGAGAGAGGGGTTAAAGAGCATCTGTCAGTGTTTAGTAGTCAGCCCAGCCCTAACTCTTGACACTACTAAAAGTAATGCATCCATGCAAAGCTCTTTTAAAAAGACTGTTCACTATTTTATCACATTTCTAAACGTGTTCTCTCAAGACACGCACTGGCTTCTGATGGGTTTACTCTTGAAATCATTTGTCAGCCTAAAACTAAAAATTCACAGTATCTGCTTTGCTGAAACATGGAATATGGAAAAAAAAAAATAAAGGGTTGAGAAAGACCCACGTTCTAAATCTAATGAAAAGATATGGCTAATTCTAAAATTGCATTTTGGCAGAAGGTAAAAACAGTGAAAAACTGTCTTAGTGCAAGGGTTAGGACTTTGTTTGTTTGTTTTAAGGAAAAACATGCAAAATTGCTTATACTGCTATTTTCCTTCAAAGACTACTCTTGTTGACAAATGAAATTGCAGTGAGAACATTCATGTCAGCCTCCTCTGGTTGCCAGCTTTCTAGCAATTTTGTCATGTCTTCCTGCTTCTGTTGAAAGGAAAGTGGTAAAATCTGACATCTAAAGGCATAACTTACATCAGACACCTATCCTACCCTTGCAAGCATATGGATACTTACTGTCAGATAACATAATATGTCCTGTAGAAAATTGAAAAACTAGAAAAGAAAACTAAAACAGCTGTAATAAAACAGTAAGAGTACTAATAAGGAAATAATTAAAAGAATGAAATACATACAAACATATACAAAGCTGGTATCGAGCCACCCCACTGCCCCCCCACACACACATAGCAATGCCCACTGATGCTGCAGAGCAGGCGGCACTGGGGAAGCCCCAGGCTCAGCAGCAGAGGGGAACTGGACACAGGAGCTGGATTTGGGAACTCAGGATTGGGATCAAGGCAGCACAGACAGAGCCTAGCTTGGATGCCAGCCATGGAAGGAGTGGAAGAGCAAGAGGGCTTTACCTCTGTGATCTCTCAGCTTTATATCAAATATGACATATATGGAGTGGAATACTCTTGTTGGTCACCTATCCTGTCTGTTTGTGACCTGAAGTGCAACATTTTACTTCCTTGCAACCCCCTTTTACTTCCCAGCACGCCCAGTGTGGCACACAAAATCTAGCAGTGACCTTGGTCACTGTAGGAGTAAATATCAGTAAGAGCCCCTCTGCACCCCAGTTCCTGGTAGTAACCGTAAACATGAGGCGTTATCACTTCTAGTAGCAGAAAACTCTCTGTAAAAACACATTTTTAACTTCAGAAGGTGCAGTCTCCTGCAAGAATAATAGCTGAAAAGTAAAATCACTGAATTGGTTCTGTTTAGCTCAAACCAGGACATACACAGACAAATTATTTGAGATTCCAGAAGAAAACAAAAACACCAAAAAAAAAAAAGCAACCACCTCCCCAGTACCAAGGGCAGTACTAGCACTCTGTGTAACAGGATGTTAAAAAAAAATCTCACAAGTATGATCCATTTTTTCCCACTGTAGGGGTAAGGAGTCACCTAGACATTATGGCCAAGATAACATATTCTACATCCCATCTTCCTTGCCCACAGAAACATGGTGAGGATCCTTCCAGCTCCACTGACTGATCTTCAGGCAAAGATCAATACAAACATCTCAGGAAAGATTTTGAGGAAGACTAATAAAAGGCTAGAATGCTTCAGAAGAGCAGCTTCTTTGCCAGCACTGTTCTTAGCGGTCCTTACACTCAGCTCCTACAGTAACTCAAACCAAATACTGTGCATTTCCAGGTACATTAGTTCAGTTTTGCTCTAAGAACTGCTAGAGTGGAAAGACTTCTACAAGTCTCAAATCTTAATTTCACTATATACTCTCACTAGCATGACTAACAAATTCTAAAATAATAAAAAACAATCGGTGCATAAAAGATTATAAAAATATTTGGATCACAGCAATAAAGCAAGGGGACCAAATGCAAGAGATTGAGGCATGAGAGATGGGCCTTCATAATCACTTGACCTTCAGTGCTCCACAGTGAACTGGAGAGAGAAAATGGACAGGCACTGGTTACAGTGAAGAAGCAGTTTAGCATGTGGCTCCTTACTTAACTTTTAACACACTAGTAATCAAATTTCTGTTCAAGTTCAGTGCTCACAAAAGTGTACAGCCAAATGTAACCATACAGGTGAACGTACTAATGCCGACAAATTAAGTGTTGAAGAAAACTTGTTCTTTCAAGAATGAATTCAAGGTTGAAGACTTCACTGCATGCATCTTATATTGCCTCTCTCCTGCATCCATCAACATAGCAAAATATTGCACAGCATGTACTCACAGAAGAAAAAAAAACATTCCCCAAAGCTATGCCACAACTTGAGAGAGAAGGTTACTACACCCTCTGGGGAACAACATGGGAGGATATATGCTGTGCAGTAACAGTCTTAGAAATCAATTCTTTCAAAGTAAAAATAATCTTCACACAGTCAGTTTTCATGTCAGGACTTAAGAAAAAGCAGGTAAGAGGGACAAGTCCAACACAGAGTGGGGGGTTTGTTTTTTAAATGAAGTGCATTAAACAGAAAAATGTATACCATTAGTGTAACTGAACAGCTTTAGTACCAAGTCCTTGTAGCAAGTATTTGGAAAGGAAAAGGAGCGGCAACAATGGAACATTATTGATCAGCTCTACATAACCACCACTCTGTCACACTGAGAAAATACATTGAAGTATGACACTTTAGTGGAAGGTTTTATTATAACTGAGAGTTGCCATATTTCTCTATTCAATTCAACTAAGTCTTTGTAGCATCAGCAGCACAAATCATAATAGAGCAATGAGGTCAGCGGCACATGAAATCTGAGCTTACTCCTTTTGCCTAAATTGGCTCTTAAAACAAGTTACTCCATACACATGTAGCACTCTGAGCATGGGAGATTACTTCAGAAAAATTCACTGAGATCTCTGCACATGAAAGCCCATAATGACATGACTTGCATCACTTCGCTTAGTGGAGTTCAGGGAAATTCAATAATGTAAACTCCTAACAGCTAATTAAAAGCTGCTCAGCAAAGAACTGAAAAAAAAATAATTAAATTGAAAAAAAAAGAGATTAATTTAAAATTCTAATTCTTAGGTGTCTGTCAAAATACACTTCAACTAATTAACTGCACCCACCCAAAGCTTACGTCTTCTCATTGTCTGCTGCAGCACTACAACAAATTCTACTACAGTGCCACTGAGTCGCTACCCTAGCAAAACAAATAATGTCTTTTATAAAGAAGCAAAGTTTGCAGGGGAAAAATATTCATTTTCTAAAACGAACTGACAGCAATTAAGTCTGCAGAGAAACTTTTCACACACAAGCCCTTCATCAGGTCAGAAAGCAAGAGCAAATGACAGCATCTTCCAAACTAAGTGATTCTATAATTCTACCTCATTGGAAGAAAAGTGTAAATGGTTAATTTACAAGCAGTTAAGGCTACATAGGAACAGAAAATTATCATTTAACTTTCTGGGAAAGTTAATCAATCTTCTGTTTACACTAGAATTTCAGTCTTTTGCAAACAGAAATAATCCCATCAGTATCTAGAGCGAAGGCATCTCCTTGTCCAGAAGAATAAGCAAACACAGCCTTGTTTAATGAGCACCATGGCAAAGTTGTACTTCTGGTACACAGCTAGTTACTAAATGTCCTTTTTATTTTGTGTTTTTTTTTATCTCTACCAAGAGCTGAATGGTTCAATGATACACAACAGAAAATCTCTTTCACTTCTACGTGTATGGCCCAAACACATATTGGTTATTTTATTGTCCTTTTCTGACAGTCATATACTAGCTTCCCTCAGAAATGGAGCTGGCGTATTGAAAAATTCTACAGATATTACTTCTTTCCTTGAATTTTCATGGGTTTAAGATTTAACCTTGAAGGCGAGGTGCTCACCTATAATCACAACTGCTAAATTGCAGATCAAGTGTGAGATTTAACGCTAATGAATGGAACAGTACATGAGAACGTAATGCTAACTAGAGGACTGACGAATAAATCTGGAGACACAGATTTGCTGGTTTTGAAATAATAAAGTAATTTCAACATAATTATTAATACATTTACCTCACTGTATTTGCAAGGCCAAAAAAGGGAATAGTGCAGTTTTAAATCTTATCTTCTCCAAAATTTAGGCACTTTACTCAAAAGGAGAGGGAGTTGCTCACTAGGAAGCCTCACTGTTGAACAGGGGCAACCACTCTATGTTTAAAATTAACATAAGAACACTGAAGACACAAGACGCTACCCACACTTCATACAACATCTTTGCAAGACAACTTGTCTTGCTTGCAAGAGAAACTCATTCAACTCTCTCCTAGACTTGAGGAGACTAAATCCATGTTACCCACATCTTTGCAGACTTTTCAGACCGGGTTTCTGAAAATATACTGATAAGAATTTTAAAAAAAAATAACAACAGAAAAACTGAGGCAGGATAGCAAGAACACAGCTAGACATGGGCAGCTCATTAATCAGAGAAGACAGAAATTACAAGTTGCATTGCTTGCTCTGAAGATCATTTAGAGATTCTTACTTTGAGACACAGTTCACTACGGGAACACTTGCCCAAGAGTCAGTTCAAATTTTTTCTGAAACACGGTAAACCAAATAAGAACCTATGGATAAAGATCTGGATTTTTATCTTCTTCACTGTAATAAATACTACTGTGTTAAGCAGAGACTAGGTAGTATACTCTTCCAAGTTCAGTATCTGGAAACAAAGCAGCAGCAACTATTCTGTGCATTCAAAAAGATGATCTCAGTAGGTCTCATCATGGTCAAAATCTCTTTAGAAATGGCAAAATCATCCGTGTTTTGCTCTTGCTGATCTTTTACATCCTTTCCAATCACTTTACTGTTCTACCTGGACTGCATCCTTAGGAAACCTGCAGATGATATGGAAGCAGAAGAAATGGCTGACACAAGCACAGCACAACTTCAACTGAAAGAAATTTCAGCAAACTTGAGGACAGAATCATAGAATTGTCAAGGTTGGAAGGGACCTTAAAGATCATCTAGTTCCAACCCCTCCACCATGGGTAGGGACACCCCCCACTAGACTAGGTTGCCCAGAGCCCCATCCAGCCTGGCCCTAAAAACTTCCAGGGATGGGGCTTCCACCACCTCTCCGGGCAACTTGTTCCAGTGTCTCACCACCCTCATGGGGAAGAACTTCTTCCCAACATCCAGTCTGAACCGATCCATTCTCTCTAGTCCTATCATTATCCGACATCCTAAAAAGCCCCTCATCAGCTTTCTTGTAGGCCCCCTTGTTGTGGAAGGCCACAATAAGTTCTCCTTGGAGCCTTTCTTTCTGCAGACTGGACAACCCCAGCTCTCTCAGTCTGTCCTCATAGGAGAGGTGCTCCAGCCCTCTAATCATCCTTGTGGCCCACAGAACAGTAGAGGCAGACAGGTAAGGAAGGAGAAACAGCCAAAAGCTGGCATTTGGGAGGTTCAGGCTGAACATTAGTTAGACAACATTTCTCTAGAAGAGAAATGCAGCCCTGAATCCAATTGTTCATGGAAGTTATGGAATCGCCACATCCTTGAAGGTGTCCAAGATCACTCAGAGGCCCTGGAGACATGATCTAGTACTGGCCATAGCCCAACTCTGCCAGAAGTTTGGTCTAGATGACCCCTGAGGTCCTTTCTAGCACACATCTATGACATGTGACAGTCCTCCCCTTGGGAAGTATTTTTCCTCTAAACACCACACCTCTCTGGTTTTCCTGTGTAAATGAAAAACACATCTAATCCCATGCCACAAGCACTAAGCATATGAAACTTCATCAAGAATATGAGAATGTAAGAGGTTGCAGAAAAAAAATGAACCCATTTTGCCTTTTTTTTTAATCAGTATCGTCATCTTGTCCCTTTATTCTTTCTTACCTGTCTATTTATCAATTTGTCTCTCATTTAGTTTGCAAGCTTTACAGACTGAAAAACCCCATTTTTCCCCCCATTTTGTTTTGTTGTTGTTGTTTTGGGTTTATTGTGTTTTCTATATCTATCATTTTTTTAAGGTCTTGGCCATGACAAAAGCTTATAAGCCTTCGAATAAATCAAATTCAAAACCACAGAATGAAATGGCTACAATAAGAAAAAAGACACTTTTGGGTTAGAAATGCAAGATGTAGAGAAAGAAAAATCCTCAGTAAATTGGCTTGGCATTTATGCAGTCCTTAGCCCTTTATTCCACATGAAAAGCTGTTCCCTAATATTAAGAACTTATCAAGAAATACGCTCAAAGTAGTAAGGCAGTCACATGATACAGCTGTAGACAGACATAAAAGCTTGTCTATTCTGCAGATAGAGCTGTCATTAGATAAGCAAAGAAAAATAGCACAAAGAATTATAACTTTGCTTGTACCAATTTCCTCCGAATCTTTTTTTAAATCCATTACACTGAAAGACACTGTTAAAGCTGTAGTTACATCTTCCGATTTGAGAAGAATGCTTACAGCAGGAAAAAAAAACCTCACAGAGCAATGAAGTGATAAATAATTTGACTTATAAAAAAGGCAGAGGATTTGAACAAAACAATCTGTATACATTTAATTAATTGGAAGCTAAGACAAAAAAGATTATCAAAGAAAAATCTGTTTCCTTTTATTAAAGGAGGGTAGACTTCAGAATTAGGTTAAGGATCAAGAAAATGGCTGTAACATTTTATTAGCCAAATGCTTCACTGTAGTAGGAAACACATTGCATCATATTATGTGGCTCATCTATGTTACTGGAAAACTAATTCTAGATATCTCAGCAAGGATCTTACTCCTTGTATCCATTTGTTTTCCAGCCTGCCAGAAACAACATTTACTATAGTGAAGCAACAGAACGAAGTATTTTTTTAAAATAACAAACATTTTTGAAAGTAGAAGATGACTGGTACATCTAACTGAGAGGTAAGTTGGAAAATGCAGTCACACATCTGTGGATCATAAATGGGAAGACAATAACAATAATGAATCCTTCCAAAAGCATTCTATGGGACAGTATTCTGAAATGTAGGTATTAAGGAGAAAGATTTAAAAACAATCAGGAAAAAGATTAAACCTGAATTCAGAGTTCAATCTTTGGAATGAAGTAAACAAATATCTTTCTGAGAAACCATTTAGCAGAAGCCTCTCTTTGTCAAATGATTCATAATATGCCAACATACAAAAAAGCTTGACAGTCATTCTCCCTCACTGCTGTTGTCTCCGAGGAGTCCTGCTACTTGGTCTCCCACCTTCAAAAGGTAATGACCAAGCAGCGTTGCCCTCCAGGATCGGCAAAAGTCATCTGCAAATCCCTTACTTGCACTATTCCTTGTAATGAAAACAACACCTCTAAATAAATTAATAGCTTTAGCACCAGCATCACAGATTTTGCTGTACAAGAATTAAACAACACCAGGTTTCACATCATTTATTCATTCATGCACCAACTTTAGGACACTGCACAGAACTGCATGAATATCAGTAACAACTTCCGAGGGTGCCAGAGAAGTGTCAGCAACTGAAAATAATTAACATATTTTAAGAATGAATTTGCATAAATCAAATCTAAATTTTGTCCATACAAAATTTGTGGAATTCTCCCTCCCCCCTTATATATGCAAGAAGAAGTAAAATTGTCAGTGGCTAAAATAATTACTGTTTTAACCTTACTTAAAATGGGATTATTGTTTTCATTCTGCTAGAGAAGCTGGTGGCTCATGTCTTAGACAGGTGTACTCTTCACTGGGTTAGAAACTGGCTGGATGGTTGAGCCTATAGAGCTGTGGTGAACTGAGTTCAATCCAGTTGGCAGCCGGTCACAAGTGGTGTCCCCCAGGGCTCAGTACTGGGGCCAGTCTCGGTTAATATCTTTATCAATGATCTGGATGAGGTGATGGAGTTCCCCCTCAGTAAATTCGCTGATGACACCAGACTGAGTGGGAGTGTTGATCTGCTGGAGGGTAGGGAGGCCTTGCAGAGGGATCTGGACAGGCTGGATCATTGGGCCAAGGCCAACTGTACGAGGTTCAACAAGGCCAAGTGCCAGGTCCTGCACTTAGGTCACAACAACGCCCAGCAGCGCTACAGGCTTGAGGAGAAGTGACTGGAGAGCTGCCTGGCAGAGAGGGACCTGGGGCTGCTGGTGGACAGCAGGCTGAACATGAGCCAGCAGTGTGCCCAGGTGCACCAGGGGAGGTTTAGATCAGATATTAGGAAAAAATTCTTTACTGAAAGAGTGCTGAGGCATTGGAGCAGGCTGCCCACGGAAGTGGTGGACTCGCCATCCATGGAAGTGCTCAAAAAACACGTAGATGTGGCACTGCAGGAAACAGTTTAGTGGTCATCATAGCACTGGGTAGACAGTTGGACTAGATGATCTTAGAGGTCTTTTCCAACATGAACAATTCTATGATTCTAGGAAGTTCCCTGATTATCTTCTAGTAACACTAGTTGGAATAAAGCTCTTAAAAATCGCACTGGAAAACAAGTTCTTAGATTTGAAAGACTCCTAGTCTGCACTGTAACTACTTGTAATAAAATATAAACAAATGAAAACCTGATGTGATTGAATGCCCGTGCTTATGACCCATGCGCACACAGCTTACTTACTGAATAATTGTACTCAGAACACAGTGATGCAAAATTCGAAGTGTTTCCAAAACCCATAATATTTTTCTTTTCTGTCGGAAGATAAAGTCCCTATCCCCTTTAAAAATAAATAAATTTAAAAAAAAAAATCTAAGCTCTACACATTTTAGAGTATTTGAATATCTCTACATATTCTAATAATAGAATAGAGCTGGCATATAAAATATAATCGATAATCACAAACAGCAGAGAGATCTCATAGGATTGCTATCCCTTACAAACCACATTTCTAGACAGAAGGAAGCTGTTCCCTTTGCAGGGAAGCTTTCAGTTGACCAACAGCCACAAGAGATTGAGATCTTGGACTTCTGGAAGAAAAGAACTTGCTGACCCCTAGGATAATTCCTGGTGTTTCAGACAAAAACTACATATTCCAAGTGACAGAATTGAGCCTTCCTGGGATTACATGAACTTGACTGGTAGGGCCAGTTAGAAGTTTTTATGACCTTGGAATTACTATTATAGTTCAATATTTGCAAAAGTGTTATGAAGTTCCTCTGAGAAAGGAAGGTTGGTTGTTTTATCATCTCCTGTATATTCATAACTTTAGCACTTAATCTGCTCGGAAAGAAGACATTGCCAAAGAGCATGCTGCAAAATACCAGATTATGGTAAAAAAAATCCCAAAAGATGGAATTCCATCACTTAACTAAAAGATCGTAAGTGCCCCTTGTTTACTTGTCTCATAGTAATAAATAGTTTAAAAATTCCTTATGTTATCCATGGAAGTCAGG
This sequence comes from Apaloderma vittatum, assembly GCF_000703405.1. Classification (NCBI taxonomy): domain Eukaryota; kingdom Metazoa; phylum Chordata; class Aves; order Trogoniformes; family Trogonidae; genus Apaloderma; species Apaloderma vittatum. The sequence goes on along the minus strand of NW_009710738.1, from coordinate 47,383 downwards.
CTACTGTATGTCTCCTTAAATTTTTGAAGAAAATAAAGCAAAATGTCCACATAAGAGTAATGTTATCATTTTCATGTTCCAAAGCAATTTTAAAGGAGAAAGTCAAAACATTATGCTACAATCTGTTTCACAATAACAAGAGCAATAAATTACATACATTACCATAAAACCATAATCCTACTGCAATTGTATTTTATAATGGAGTCCAATTTTCTCCAAATTGAGATGCTGTGCTGACTAAATTGAAGTTTAAATCAGATGACAGATGATTTCTGATACACATGCACAGTAAGAGAAAGTATGCCACCCACAAACAATTTTTATGTTTGAAACATAACAAACAGCTTGTGAATGTGAATCAAGATACATTCTTCAAAAGAAATTAGAAGATGTGATTAGAGGGATGATAATGTGCTGGTACTGCCAGACATGGATTGCCACCTCTTAAAACTGAAGGCTGAGATAATTATATGATGCAGAAATTATTAGAAACATTAGTAATAGCAACGCTTCTATGAACCCAACATTTTAGAAACACAAGTATAATTTGAACAACCTACTGATCTTCCCTTATGCTTTTTTTTTTATGGAGGAAGACACTACTTCTACACGTTTTCCTTCTCCTTCCAAAATATGTTATTCTATCAGAAAACTCTGTGCAAGTCACCAACTCAGTCAGTTTTTAATCATTTGAAAGTATATGTATTTTTTAATTAAAACAGCCCACAGGATGCAGCAGTGACGCCAAGCTGATTTCCTTACATTTAGAATTATCTTTTAAACATGACGCACGTCACTACTCTCCTGCTTAACTGATTACAAGACAGCAGCTCACCTCTCTCTGTGGAGGTGATGCCAAAGGAGATCACCATCGTTTCAACAGCATCAGCAGGTTGTGCCCCCCGAAAGACCCTGCACAGCCCTGCAGTCAAACCAAATGCAGCTTTACCCACAGGGAGGAAAATGCTGCCCCAGACCACTCCCCTTTAGCCTGCAGATGGCATTCTCTCTCACACACACAAATTTTGAGGAACAACTGTGAGAAAGCTTTAACCAGAAAAATTTTCATATCCGAGACAGAAATTTTTGGTCAAGACCACAATTTGCCATGCTAGGCAAATTCCACAAATGAGGCCTTCAGCTGGGCCATTGAAGAACCTTAAAAACGTTTCTGATACAATTCCTAAATGAAACTGAAACAGCTTTTGGCACCTGAAGTGAATGACCTCATTTTATAAATATCATCTATCATGAAACAGCTTCACACACATGTGTTTTCAAAGATAAGTTAGCCAGCTCCTGATAAAACAGAAAGAATACTTTTCTGAAATATTGAAGACGCTCTTGAGGATAGTAATATTGTTGTCAATACTAAGTAAAAACATTAAAAAAAAATATAGCACCAAACCCCTTACATTCTAACTTTAGAATGGATCACATTCAATAACTTGTGAATTTAGAGTGAGGTTTGCTGAAAAATGAGTTTACATAAACTCACATTATTTTTTTAAATATCAGTTTCCTACAGAAAGGTAATTTCACATTTTAACTAAGTTTTATATGTAGGTTAGTCATGGCAAAATGAGACCTTTAATCTCCATTGTTTAAAAGCTTGTTGGATAGCTAACATATATACAGGTAAATCAAGCTGGAATGCTTGACTTAGAGTGAATAATTAAATTCTACTTCTGCAGCTTTTTAGCTTTTAAAGCATTCCATAAACTGTTACAGCTGTAAGGGTCTCCAAGAAAGCCCTCTCTTACATTAAGAGTCCATAGCCCAAAAAAACTACTTTTGTTCTTTGCTCAAGTCCTGTGTCATTCAGCACATTGCCTGGGAACCATACAGAGACAAAAATTGTGGAAAGCGGGTGGTCAGAAACTTTCATTCACAGTCCTGCTGCGAACGCTACAGATGTCAGTTCTCCTGGGACTGAATGACAAACGAAGCCAGCATCGTTAAGGCCCACTCTCTAGCAACAGGAAAGTACTGACATTTTCTCTGCTTTGGTATTCTTTGGAGATCGCTACATTAAACCCATGTGTTGGAAGAGCAGAAATTTCTCGTTCATGGACTGGATTACTAGAGTGAAAAAGTTTAACTCTCATTATGTGATTATACTCTACACTTTTACCTCCAGCGATTTTAAATAAAAATACTTCACTAATCTTTACAGAACCTCTACAAAATTACTACTCATTGATACTCTAAGAGGCTAAACCTCTACCACTTATCTCCATGAAGTCAAATGAACTGAATCAAAGTGGTATCACAGATGTAAATCAATTCTAGATGTGTTAATGAACCTAACCTGTGTTCTTTTGGGAAAAGATATTTTACAAGTTGGAAGGTATGTGTATAATCAAGAATTTTCGTATCGCTATAGAAATGAAGCCAAGACCCAGGCTTCCTACACAGTATGTGTTTCAATCCAAAATTCAGAACTGCTGCACAGGATCAGGAAAACATGTTTTTGTGACAAATGGGTACAACCAGAGGATATTGTTCATGATGTCTCCTCCTTTCATCTTAGTAAGGATTTAAAAATCCATTTACACTTCCTGGCTGTGCAAGAGAATCTATGCACATGTGGAGAATATGCTAACAATTCTACCATGAAAAATAGTTGCTTTGACAATGTATCTATACAAACCACTTATTTCATATGTGCATTACGATTTAGGGGAATTAAGTCAAGCAACATCTAAAGTAGACTATTTTTGTTAAAATACATCATTCTTGAGTAGTGTTAAGTTTTTGATTTATCCTTTTTGTCTTCTTCCCAATCCCCAATCTAACAACTTGTCAAAACTTAATAGTCATTCTGCATTGATGAAAATCTTTGACAGCTAGATAAAATACTTGACATTTAAAGCTACACTGCCAAAATTAGCTTTTTGCTATGTACCTTCTCCCTTGTTTTCTTCCTCTAATTCATCCTTTTCCTCAACTATCAGAAGCTATGGATTTTTATATATCTCAATTGCACTTAAAGTAATTAATCAGCTATGTAATGTTACAAGTCTTGAACCAGAATCTGTCATAACATTATATGTATTTAGAATTCCACTCAAAATACACATACAGGCCCATGTATTTGAAAAGAGCCACCAAGCCCTAGTTTGCCATGTTTATTTCATCAGAGGCCAGATTTTTTTTCCTGCTAATATTCTAGAAAGATAACCTGCAGTTATTTCTGGAAGTACTACCTAAAATACCCTACAGTGCAGTCATCCTACATTAAAGGTAGATATATAGAAAAGTTGCTGTATTCAGAGGCACGACAACAGAAAATTCAGATTTTTTTTTCCTTGTGAGTTTTCACAATGTTGCCAAGCTTTGTTTAAATATTAGAGAAATATGGAACACTTTCAGACAAATTTTGTTTAAGCTCTTAAGCAACCCATTATTTTCACTGACTGGTATTCTCCCCTTGAAAAAGAATACCAAAGAGTCCTTTAAAAGGTTATCTTGAACATGTTTATCTTGAGAATACACAAAGACACGTGCAGTTTTTAAGTTACTCTAAGAAGTATGACTGTAAAAAGTAAAAACAAAAAGAAAAACCAAGAACATTGTTCAAAGCGTAAAATATTTCTCTTCATATAGGATGATTTTTCCCTCCAGAGATGAAAAACTATCATGATTTTTGTATCCAGGGAATCAAAATATAGCCCTATATGCCAAGACAAATTCTTGTGTCCTTCCAATACATTAGTTACAAATGAAATAGAACTGCTGCAGATCAGAATATTTCCTTCAGTGGAAAAAAAAAATTAACTAAAGAACCAAAACTGAAAGTATTAGTGCACCTGAAAACAGTCATACTGATGTTACTTTCCTTCTGTAGATGTATATGTCTTCTCATTATAATACTAATATGAATAAGACAATGCACTGACTTCATTATCTTCAAAACACCTGGATAATTTAGGTCTAGTTTTCAGTGCAAATTTAGGAGACTGCATATATCAAGGCATATTGTGCTTTGTTTTCATTATCATCGCCATAAATGAACAGAATTGTCCAACAAATAAAAAAAACAAATTCAATACTGAAAAAACAGCCAAATACGTATTACCAGTATGCTAGTATTTAGTCTCCCACCAGTTTTAGGAAAGCTATTTTATTCCTGGGGAAGCCACAGACAGCATCTTTATCAGAATAACCATTTATAACACTCAGAAGACTTTAAAGTTTTACAGACATTCACACAGAGAAAAAAGGAAGACAGAACAGGAATTAGTTCTATATGTTATTAACTATACTACATTTCAGGTGATCCTAGGAAGCCAAATGAGTAGTAGAGCATCTGTTTTATTGAACACTTTAGAAACAGAATTAATGTGTGAAATTTTACTTTGAAATTAAAGACTTTTGAATATACTTCTCCAAATACATTTATAGACACATATAGAATGTGCCTCATAGTAATCAATACTCAACCTGCACTTGAATGTCTTGAAAAGACAGACCACTTCGCTTTTTGGAATAAGCATCTCTGTACTAGATCTCTTGCAGCAACTCTGCCACTTGAAATCTTCCATTTAACTAATGGCTTGATACACAGATAACAACAAAACCTAAAATGTAACTATATTTAAAAGATCATCTGTTAGAGGCTTATCCTAAAGGCCAGCTAGATTTGTGTATGTGATGATCGTTATTTTAGAATGGTAATCTCAGATGCAACGTCATGGTTTCTGCAGAAGAATCCATGGGTGTCTAATATCCTCATAGGAAAAACTCCTTTCTTTTTCATGTACAAGGTTGTTCTGAATGCAAATTAGAAAAATCAAATGTTTTTCAAATCTATCACTTTTCACAATATACAAATTAATCACTTCTACTATTAAAAAATTTACATTAACACTCTTCCAGTTTGCATTGCATTGCTTTGACCCTAAAACAGAGATCTTTAAGATATGCTTCCTAAAATAGATTTCAGCCTTCTGTTTGTATCAATATCTTATTTTACAGCCACTGCCGTTGATCAAAATGTTTCTGTCACTTCAACTCTTAAGATAAAAAAGCCAAATAGATATCCACATTTTTTTCTAAGAGAATTCAATTTACATTGTCAAGATTCACTAGTTTGAACAACAAATAATTTGCAACATCTTTTTTAAAAGGTATTCATAAAAATTTCACAGAGTAGAAAATTTAAGAATGTAAGTCGCATAATTTGAAAAGAAATAGCACCCAGGTTGGAGTAATTATTTTTCTATGGATGGATTTACAAATATGTTTTTTAAATAATAAGCTATGTTTTTCAATATGAACTGAATTTTCACCTCCTAAACTAGATAATGACAGTCTGCGCTTTGGATTTGCAACTTCCATCATTCTCTAGGCATTATTAGTTGATGTAACATTCATTAATATTAATCATTTTTATTTGAATTAGACTGATATTACATTGATTTGAGTTATATATTCTATGGATAGTTAAAAATCACTATTATACACTTTTCTGCTTAATCTTTATTAGAGCTTCCAATTGCTGACTTTACAAAGTTTTAAATACAATTTTCATTAGATAAGTATAGATAGAAAATATAAAAATGAATTTATCACGTGCCAGAAATTCAAACAGCATATTTTTACACATCTTGAAAATGGCAGACACTGCTAATTGCAGTGTCTTCAAACAGTAAGGAAATACAAGATTGGGATGCAGGTTCACTTCTTCCTCCCTACTTTTATTGATGGTCACAACTGATTGACTTGCAGTATGTACGCTCATATCCAGTTGTTATTTGTTTCTGAACAGTCCATTGCCTTTCTGCCATTAATTAAGCATATTTTTCACAAGGGCTTCTAGCAACAGCTTTGGGCATGACACTGTAGAGATTTTCATTAGCTCAGTACACTAAAAATAGTATGTGGAATCTGTGACACCTAAACAAAACCAAACAGAAAATCTGAAACTAATTGCAAGTCACCATCCCACAGAAAGAGGTATCACGTACGTTATAAAGGTTACATGGCAAAGTTATTCATATCAAACTCATCTGTTCCTTTACAGCAAAACTATCTTCCTAATATTGAGGATATAAAGTTTTCTCTGAAAACTAGCACTTTCCTTTTCATAATATTCAAAAAAACCATTTTTCCTGACAGAATTTTGTTGTAGCGTTATTTGCTCCTCATTTTTCTTCCTCAGCACATCCTGAAAGATATGTAAATCCCTCAGCTTTCTCTATCTGTTTTTAAAGAGATGTCCAAGCTTATTCTCAGAATTTTAAAACCGGTGGTGAAAAATTATCTAGCTTAGAAATACTAATAACACTTATAAATATTAATTGGTTTCGTATCTAATTTTAATACTACAAGCAACAAAACTGCAAATATTTGTTTCTTTCAAATTGTAGACTTCCATTTAGCTCTATACAGAACACTGTAGAGCTAAAAGACTCATGCACAGCCAAGAGAAAAAAAAAAAAAAAAAAACCACAAAAATACCACATGCAAGATGTGGAAATATTCATGGACATAAAGAACTTTGTCTGGTGAGCAACAGAGAACCAGAGAGCCCTGCAACTTCAAGTTGCTTCACTGCTTCCTATGTTGCATGCATACCACATTCATCTTGGATCTGATGTCATTGCTGTTTGGATACTAGCTACTGAATATAGTAATTGAGTTAATATTTTTAGCACATGCAGTAAAAAATGGTAGAAGAACCAATTCCCACACTGACTGAACACTCTGAAGAAAGGTTTAGAAGACTATCTGTGCTCAGTCAGAGTTCAAAAGCTTGAACATTTACCAGCATCATTCTGTACCACAAGCCTTGAGAATGCACAGCATGAACGCTTTAGCAGTTTTTCCCAGAGGCAATAGTCCCAAAAATAAAAACCAGGGATATCTCTCAGCTGCCTAATGATGTAATATTTATTTGAGTTCTTAAATATTTCTATCTACGCATTCTTGGGAGGCAATTCCACCATCTTCCCTGACAGCATTACCCAAATTCTCAGGCTGTCTCTGATCTTTCACCACCTTTATTTCCTCCCCTGTATATACTCTATCACTAAACTCTACTGCTTCTTTCTTTTACACCTATCCTCCTTTATAATTTTCTGCTAAAATACTCATCCCTTTGTTAACTAGTCTTGAAAAGATATTTTCCTCCTGGTTTGTTTGCTTTGGTTCATCCAAAACTCCTCCCTTCAGCTACTCCTCCAACTTTATTTTCAGAAGCTTTTTTTTCCTTGTCTTACCTGCCACCCACTATCCATAGCCAGTTCAAGGAGCTAACAAATACATTGCTGTGGTATAATCCTATCACAGTTTCTCTCTGCACAATATCCTTAAAATGTACTTTAAAATGAAGGCTCCCAAGGCTTCCAGTGATCTCCCCCTTCCACAGTGAAAGCCCAGGGAATCAGCCAGCAGACTGACTTCATCTGGACGTATCAAAATCAATGTCTCTAAAATGATACTCCTCAGAACTTCCTTATCATGTAATTTTAAAGCATAAAATTAAAGTAATTTGGAATAAAACACTCTTAAATTATCAGAACATTTTCAGTGCAAAAGTAGTCATTCCAATTTTCAATTCATTTTAGGGTTTTCCTTTATTACTTCATAACACTCCAATTTTAATGGTGAACTAGATCATCAGAATGAACTTTACAAAGAAAAATACATTAGCATTACTTTGGGCTGTTTCCAAGTAACAAAATAATTCATGACAAAATTTTATAATACTAAAGAATTTATGTCTTACAGCTATAAGTCTTCTCAACGAGTCTATGCATGGCCCATCACTACTGCAGTACATATAGCTGGGACGCTGCTTGATTAATACTAGTATTAGCTTAAATAAAATAAAAAATAAAGAAGAAAGCATTTACAGGTACAAATCTGAAGCCTCTGAAAAGCCACTGGTATTTCCCATAGATACTTCATTTTTCCCTAGTGACTGCTGCAGAGGATTTGTGATATTTTGTGGCAAAAGCCTTTAAAGAGCAGAAGGAGACAGGACAGGAAAAAGTTTTGGCATCTGAATACAGAGCTAGCTACAGAATTCACCTCACCTCAGACTTGTTTCAGAGATGAGTAATAGGGATGATAGAGTAGTCAAGACTACAAGCACCTATCTGACAGAACCTTTGTTGGCTCAGAAAGAACAAATTCTTTGGAGAAACTTTATTAGTGGCGAAGAAAGGAAATCAAAACACAAGACATGTTAGATACTACTGAAAATAAAAGACAGACCTCCACTGTTTGCTTTTTCCATGAAAACAAAAATAATTCTTTCTATTGTTAGAAGGCTGCACAAATAGGAAGATACAATGATGGAATAAAACATGTTGAGTTTTTAACAGTATTTTACAAATAGCCATCCAGAAAGTAAAATCTAAAGGTGTTTTAATCCTTCTTCACAATATTTTTATTCTTATTTAAAAACAAAAAATAGATACTTATAAAGGTTAGTAGGTACCTGGAGAGCTGCAAGTTTTAGTAGGATTGTCTCTCTAAATAATGCGAATTTTTGTTTAATAGGAAAGCCAGACAGTGCCTATCACTAAGTAAATTAAAATAAGTCAGCCAATTCCTTCACACTTCAGTTAGTTCATCTAACACAGACCAGCTGGTTACAGAACTCTGATAAACCAGTTTATTGACACAAAACATTTCACAATTAGACTGTGAGAATCCCATGGAGAGCTGATTAGCTCTCACATATACAACAGAAAATCAGAAAAAAAAATAATTGTAATAAGAGATGTAGATCAACAATTCTAACAGCTCTTCAGGAAGAATAAGAAAAACACTTTTTGCCTCTGTTACCATCACATGGCATCCTGAAACACTTAGCATTTACTGTCCCAGAGAATTTATTACCCTTCAAGGAGAACTTTAAATGGAGACAGACACTAATGTCTCTTAAATAGATAGAAACACCAGGTAAGTCAACTTAAAAGACAGGAATTGAAATAATCACCACCCTGGTTATCAGAGTCTCTAACCCATTTCGATCCATCAGTCCCTTGAAGCGCTCCACTGCCAGCTGACATGCCGTCGTATGAAGTTTTATCTGGGTACACAGTTGTGCCGTAGCTGTTTTCTGAAGTCACGTGCAGACAACTTTAGCTGCTTTATTGCTGAACACAGCAAGAACACTGTTATACCAATACACACAACAGCTGTTAAGCGCTCAATAACTTTATTTAGACAAACATTTCATACTAATCGCATAACAGAGGCTTCCTGACAGCAAGTTCTAACCTATTTTATTTATCATCCCAAGAAATCAGTAGTAATCCATGCACAAGCCGCGACTGAATTTAATACCTGAATGCGTGTGAACTGATTAAGGCAGAATAAGGCAAATGTACGGAGACTGGAATCTTCCCCGTCAGCACTTTTAACTACTGGATGTAATTTGGAATAGGACAATCACCATCAATCTAGGCTAAGAATACTGACGAGAAAGCACCAGAGTCCACAAACATAAAGAAGAAAGCAAAGCAGCAGAACAGTCAGTTCACTGTGTCCAGAGAAATCTCTATGATAGTAACGTTACTCTTCCATGTGTCCTGGTTTGAGCTAAATAGAACAAATTCAGTTCAGTGATTTTTACTTTCCAATTTAGTCTCTTCTAAGAGGCTGCACTTTCTGAAGTCAGCAGCATGTTTCTGCAGACAGTGTGTGCTGCCAGCAGTGATAACACCTGATGTGTACAGTTACTGCCTGGGACTGGGATGCAGAAAGGCTCTTGCTGATACTTATTCCTACAGTGACCAAGGCCACTGCTGGCTCTGTGTGCCGGGTGCCGAGTAGTAAGAGGGGTCACAAGGAAGTAAAAGGCTGCATCTCCGGGGGCTAATAGACAGGGCAGGTGACAAACACGAGTATTCCATTCCACATACATCATACACAGTATAAAATTGGGGGATCACAAGGGTGTTAGCTCTCTTTTGCCTCTTTTCTTCAACGGCCAACATCCAGAGAGGTCTTCATCCGATCTTCTGCCTTTGATCCCGATCCTGAGTTCCTGAATCCAGCTCCCCACCACTGCTGAGCCTGGGGCTTCCCCGATGCCGCCTGCTTTGCAGTATCAGTGGGATTGCTACTGGGAGGGGAGTCAGGTTTTATATCAGATCTATACATATTTGTATATAGTTCTTTATTTTTATTATTTCCTTATTAGTTCTTTTATTATTTTTTATTAAAGCTGGTTTAGTTTTCTTTCCTAATCCATACGTCTGTCTGCCTCCTTCCCTTTTCCTTCCCTTTTTTGGGGGGGAGAGGGGGTTAGAGAGCATCTGTCAGCATTTAGTGGCCAGTCCAGCCATAACCCTTGACACTATGTAATTGCTAGGTCTTGTTCTAGAAAATGCAATGGCTAACAGAAAGAAAATGTAACTTTCCCATCTAAGTAGCCCTTCAAGGCTGAAAACAATGGAGCAAATCACACCCTTCTTTGGGAATTTTTTGCGTATCTGACTGTTAGTCACAGTTAGCTTCCTCTTTGCCACACACCTGAGAGATGATAGAACAAGTTTCCCAGGGAGGGTGCATAATCTTCACCCGTAAAGGACTGTCAAAACTTGCCCAGAGGAGCACTTCCTCCTCTGCCAGTGCTACATTGAACACGAAGCTGGACTAGGGACCTGCAGAAGTCCCTGTCAGACTATGTTAGTTGGTGATTCATCAGCTGTGATGATCACTCCGAGTAATTTATGCTACCCATCTCACCACCAATATCCATGGTGTTCTTAGTGGTTTTGCCTCCTCTCCTTCCTTCTGCTTGAGGGGAACCAGATACTAGATTTTCCTCATACAGATGTAGAGACAAGTCAGAAATAATGCATCTACATAGAGCTGACAGAACAGGCTCTTCACAGAGCTCAGGTTTAGATCTAAATTCCTGTTCCAAACTAATTTTTGAATGAGACCGATCAGTAATGTAAAAAGCCTGTAAAAGACAACTTCTAAATTAAATACCTAAACTAAATGTCTGAATATTCTCCTGGACCACTAATACTTAAAAAGTTTAGAAAACAAGAAGGTAGTCTTTATTCATTATCTTGAAAATACGTGCCAATCTAATTTACAAACACTCCTGAAGGCCTCTAACCAAGATTTTTCAAAAATTTTTTTAAATCCATTGTTAAGAATCTCTTTCACCTACAACATAATTTCAGAAATACTAAATCACAGATATTACTGGAAAAAACCTAATCAAACTTTGAGTTTTATCAAACACTTCCATATTGGAAAAGCTGATGGGCTACATAATCTGCTGGGATTTTTACTTCAGCTCTGTGGGTCTTTTCACCAGTCTCTGGAGCTTCAGTTCTCTATAAATTCTCTATAAATTGTTCTTTCCTTCAGCATGGAACCTAACAGTTTCTTTGTCAAAAACAGTATGGCTAAACAAACAAAATAAATTGGAACAGTACAAATAGAATGAAAAAATCCTGAACATAGACTTAGTGACAAATAACAACTAGTCAACACAATGAAACCCTTAAAAACAATATTTACCCTGGCCTAGCACTTAATTAACCTCTAAAATTTTCCTGGTTTGAATTAACTAATAGGCAACAAAAAGTCATTATTCCATGAGAATTTCCTTCTGTTCTGAACTATCATATACTGGTAAAAAGCACCACAGCTTTCCTGTACAAAAGCAAAAGGTGAATTAAAAGAGTAAGCTCTTTGTGTTCTCCTTCTGCAGCAGTAAGTAATGAGGCATCAATTTATTCTTCCACAACTCTCTGCATTGATTGTCTGTATGAAATATATTGCCGACAAAGACTTTCTTTTTAGATTATATTAAAAGGCAAGAATGCTTTATTTCATCGCCTCAGTTTGCTCTAACTACAGAACGTTTTTAAAGAATCTGTCTAAACTCTAAGGGAATCACTATCTATAAGAGGAAACATAAAATTACTTTCTGGCAGAAAGCACTGCTCACTTCATCGTCATCAACTATAAGTCTCCTTTAAATAACAAAGTAACCAAAATATATTAGTGAGGTTTTTTTTGCTTAAACATGATGACAATTCAGGCAAGATGTCTCCAAGTATATAAGCTTCAGGACTATTCCCACGTAAATTTGAGACTTCAGAACTTGGAAGTATATTTTTCAAGAGAGTTGAAGTAGACAAACACACCAAGTTTTTAGCAAGCTTTGGGAAAGGATAGATAACTTACTAGAACTGATGCATCCTTGTAATGATCTTAGCACTCTTCAGCCCCACCACCCTCCCAAATGTTACTCTCTCCTTTGCCTTTAAACACTGACAAGGAAGCTGGGAGAGAGAGGAAAAAGAAGGAGGAGAAAGGAAAAAAAAAAAGAAAAAAAAACTTCACATTTTTTATATACTTAACAAATAAACTTTATGCAAGATAAAAATAATAAGATTAAAAAGGCTTTGCCCTCTTCCTCAAACAATATAAAAGATCAACTATAACTGAAATATTTTACAACAGGTTGCATTTCAGAAGAAATAATCACATGGTGCAGGGCAGAAGCACTCTAATTATGTTCATGCAGAGGCAGATGTTCATGCAGAGGCGTTTTTTTTCCCAAAAGGTAAAATCAATATACTATTTACTAGAGAGCTTTAAAGAAATAGGGGTAAAAGAGGGACAGTAATGCAGCATGGTATAGTGTCAAATATGAACTTTTCTTCTTTCCCCAGAATGCAACTATTTTATTTTTTTCTGCTCAGGCAACACCACTAACTGAAGGAAGGCAGAGAACTATCATTTGACTCTCCCCACATCATCACTGCCAACAAGTTTTGAACACTTTACGGTAACATTAAAGATCACTCTTTTTCTGGGGGGGAGTCAAAGCAGCAAGTTGAACTTGGTGAATGCTGTAACTAAAAAAGAAAGCGTAAAAGAGAAGAATTCATAACACAGGGAAAGGGATACAACAGAGATTATTTGTCTGTTACACATTTTACAAGTAGTCAACTGAGACTGGCATTTTAAACACCATTTAACCAAAGTCAAAATGCAGCCTCTTTCCTGACTAGAGAGTATATTGCAGATTTGAAGAATACAATTCACTCATAGAATCGAATAAAAATAAAGACACTGTGGGGGAAAAAAAAACAACAACTAAACAAACCAGAAAACCACTCTCATGAACCAAATAAGGGCATAGACTGTGGAAAAAAAAGCTTACCTGCACGGACCAGTTTTTATTCTTTCTTTTTCCTCCTCTGAACTAAATAAACTCTTCTCACAAATAGCAGATCATAAATTTTCCTTTTCATACATCTTCAACTGTAATTTAACAGAAAGCATTACCCTTTTGTTCAGATTCAAGCATGGGTACTGAAGATCTCAGGTACATACTAATTCGACCTGTATGAAGGTCAGTACATACAGCAGCAAAGCATCTCCTCCAAAGTCCTATCTATATTTGCAAGTTAAGCCTTCATATTCTCCCGTCACCCAAAGTAAGTGTCTGCACAATTCTGTGAGTAACTACTGTAATATTATTTTACAATTATCTTAAGACGTGCCCGGACTTTTTAAAAGCATACATATTTGGGGAGAAGCTGAGAGAGCTGGGATTGTTCAGCGTGGTGAAGAGAAGGCTCAGGGGACTTAATCTGTCTGTCTAAAAACGTGATGCTGGGCACAAAAGATGACAGAGTCAGACTCTTGTCACTGGCACCCAGTCACAGGTCAACAAACATGAACTGAAATACAGCAAAATCCACTTAAACATAAGAAAAAACTTTGACACGGTGTCATTGGCACTCCCCTGCTCCTGACTCCAGCGCAGACTCCTGTCTCTCCCTGTAATGTTGGGTGACACATTGTAAGGATCAAACACTGTAACTGGCTCTGCCCAGGCAGGTTGTGGAGTCTCCATCCTTGGGGATGCTTAAAAACTAATGGGACACAGCCTTAATAAACCTGTTCTAGTTGACCCTGCTCCCTTCAAGGAGACTGAACTAGATGTTCTTCTTTCCAACATCAAATATTCTATGATTCTGTGATTAAAAGCAATTTTAAAATTATTCTAAACATTATATTTTCAGTTGGGAACAAGCATCCATACTTTGTTGCACCAGAGAAGGTATTCCAAAATTCATCTACAGCTAAATCCTAATTTTTTTTCTGGTCTTATCATAAAGTATTACAAATATTATGCTATAAATCAGAAAAAAACACCAACAACTATAGTTTTCTCCTAGAGACATCCTAAGATGTTCAAATTTTATGTAAGAAATGACAGTGACATAGGAATTGCTCTCTTTCCTGCTTCCATGCACTATGCAGGTATCAACTGGCATACACCTGCTGCTCAGAATATCATGCGCAGATAGAAAGAAAACTAGGGAAGTATGTATGGAAACAGAAATCCCATCCCCTCCTGTTAGAATGCCCTGCCTCTAGATAATCCAAGTAAAAACATACCCTGTGGCCTGTAAGGTAGTAGTGAACCCTCATTTTTAGAGAGGAAGAAGAGCTGCTACATATCTGTAGAAATTAATGAGGAAAGGCTTTGCTGAGGGAAAGGACTAGGACTTCTGGTCAAAAAGAACTGTTCATAGTTTTTCATTAAATCAAATGGCTTACAGAGTAATGGTAATCTTTTCAGTTACTACATTAGTATTTTCTAGCACTATACAAGTAAGTTCAAGAGTTTGCAGCTGGCAAGGTTAATAGGTATCTTCCATTCATGTGAACGTCAGCCTTTAACTTCCTCCTTCTTTTGCAATCTCAGAGACAAATTGCTTCCTTCAAAGTCCCCTTTCCCACCTCTGGTGGAATCATTATGGTAAATACTGGAGTATTATCATTTATCCCGTTCTGCTTTGAATGAGGTTATGCTTCATGTTCTCATATGTCATGCAGAGCACATGCAAAACATGGCCAGATATTCAAGGAGCAATCTCAATATTCTGGGAAACTGAACCTTGACACAGTTATTTGGTTTTACAGTAAAACTTCTGATAAATGAGCAGGGGATGGGTGTGGGTGTGGGTGTGTGGGGGGGAAACAAAACCCAAAAGTCAGACAACTGTGTTATGTGTTATACAATCAGAAAATGCAAACTATTCCAAAAACAAGGTTGCTTCAAATTAACAGTACTTAGATATATCGTATTACATGCATATGAAAAAGAAGTCTGTCTGAACGCCAAAACACAACAGAAATGTTGCAAGCAACGATTAGTCATATGTTTGACAACTCTCAGTATTCAAAGTGCAATATTCACAGAAAATTACAGAAGGCCTTGGCATAAGTGCACAGAAAGCTAGGAAGTGCAAAGGGAGTCATTGCAATGTTTCCCAACAGAGAAAGAACAAACAAGAAAAAAATTTCTTTGCAGAAAATCCCTCCAATATATTAACCAAAAATTGTTTCTTCACACAGGAAAAACATTTTTGTAGGTGGACTTAAGAAAAGTCTTGTGGTACATAAATAAAAGCACCAAATAACTAACTAGAATAAGATAAAATAAATCACTTGGAATGAATTCCATGAAACGAATACAGAAAAAAAATGGATGTCTAATACTATTAGTGGAAAGCCTATAAAACGTCACGGAAAGGAATTAATGGTGTGAAGAAACAAACTTGGACTCTGCAACTTTACAGACTGCAAGGCAGAGACAGTGGAGATAGAAAAGAAAGAAAAATACAGGGTGCAGTACTTTTCACTACTGAAAACAAGTAGTTCAGCAGTTTTCACTACTGAAAACAAGAAAATAAAGCAAAGAACAGAGGATAAAACTAAGTAGACCTGGCAGATTTCTTTTGGAGATTTTCTCTGGCATGAGAAAACTCCCAATTTTGGTGTATAAAGGAAGGATAAAAGAAATCTAGGGAAGCAACTTAAGATCTTTGTGAAATACTTCCAGAAATCAAGGCTTACTTCACTCATCACAAGATTTTGGAAAAGCTGCTAGTATTTTGAGTCAAAGTCACACAGAATTTTGTATATACTTAAATAAAAATATGCATTATCATCATTATTTCCCACCTGGGTTTTCGTTATATTCTAGATTCACAGATTGTCCCTTCCAGCCTATGCCATTCTATGATTCTGTGATTCAGCAGTCCCTTAGCAAACAGACAGACCAAGAAGAGATTTACTCTATAATTTAGGAAGCATACACAAGAGATGAATGAAGGTTTCACATCACTTACCAAGCATCCAAAACATGATAATAGCATTCACTGACCAACCATTTAAAAATCAAATTATATCTAAAATAAATTTCATACATACATAGCAGCTTAATGCTATTGCTACAGCTTCGCAAGAAACATCACCTTCAGGAAGACATTTCTAGTTTAAAAATAAGGGGGACACAAAAAAGTTCTCGACCTTCCAACAAAGTGTCACAGCAATCAACAGCCATAACAGCAGATGTTCCTCAAGCTTGTGCACAAGCAGGGTGATGTCAAAGCTGACATAGACTCTTCCCACCCATTCATTCTATGACAGCAATGAAAGAACTCATCAGGCCAATTACAACTTAATGCCAAGATTTGAAATCATTTGTAAGGAAAGCAAAATACACCTGGAGACAGTAAATCTTACATATTACAGCTAGGTAACCCAAAATTAACACAAGCATTTTGTCTCAGAGTGCAAATACACAAGTTAATGGAAAATAGCAACACTATATTTAACAAATTTGCATTTAAGTATGTAACAGCCAGTAAGGAAAGATTGTGAGATTTATGGACAATATTGTGGCTGAAAATCTTTCTATCACTTCACACTCAGTATGGTTTCTCCTATAAAAATACTAGTATCTACTAAATATCTACCAATATTTGTTCTGCTCAAGAGTCCCTGTCATGTAGTAGTTATGATAACCAAGTACCTGCAGAATTTTCAACTATATATTAGGCATACAAGTCAAATGAACATCAAAACTATCTTGATTTAGGAAAATACCCAGCAAGTTTCAACTGTCTGTGTGCTTTTGACTAGCTTTGGTACTTCTGAAAAATCTCGCTTGGTGCCTTGAGTTAGAATCTCAAGGGGATGAAAGCAGAGCAAACACACTGAAAAACTCTTTGTGAACTACTAAAATAAAGATGTCTCTGCTTAGGAACTGTAATTACAAAAAAAGAAAAAGAAAACAAAAAAAACCACCATAAATGATGCAGTGTTGAAATATACACTAATAAATTCTCTGAATAAAGAAATAGCACCTCTCTGCTTATTAAATCTTTTATTATGCTTGTTATTTCAAAGACCATCTAAGTCAAATTCATTCAATAACATTGCAAAGTGTTTCATAAGTGACAAAGAAGAAGGAAAAACATTTCTAAATACTTCTATACACATGGCTTAATAAAAATACTGAAAGAATAAATAAAATATTCCAAACTCTATTTTCTTCACACTGGCGTATAAAGGTAAGCAAAAAGAAATAATGGCACACAAAGAAAAAAAAAAAGCAGTGCTTAAAAGGGCATAATCAAAGCTTAGCTGATTTAGCCAGTGATTTAATCAAATCTGATGTCACATTTAGGAAATTAAATCTTGCAAGTGTTTTACTGTACCTGTCTTATCCTATTCTAGTGTTATATCCTATCTGGAATCAGCAAACCAAGTGACTGTCTATCTAAGACTATCTAAGACTGCCTGACCATCTTTTCCAGGTACAAATTGAATCTGCTCAGATGGAGCCTAGGTATTTTACAGAAATGCTTGTACCTCTGCTGAAGTTGAGCAAAGCAAATAAAACAAATGCAACAGAACCATTATAAGCACAGATTTGCTAAAGCTCAGGTAACAAATAACAAGTATATCCAAAAACCAAAATACTCCTTTGTCCCAAGGAAATATTCTATTGTCAGATTTTCGTAGTCTCCTTCCTGTTCTTACTAGTATCCATACTAGTATTATTCAACCCTTTCCCCAAGCATTCAGTATCTCCCAAAAGAATGAGTACTCACAAATTAGAAATTCTAATCATGTGATTACAAATGAAATTCAGATGAAATCTCCAAGTCAACACTTGCTTTTTGCAGCAAATTGAGCAGCAACACAAATTACAGACTGCAAACCTCAAGTCAGCTTCCCCACAGTCCCTTCAACTTGTTGACCCTATGAGCATAAGATGAGTAGCATCCTTAAAACCATTTTTTCTCTGTGGTGACCAGCAATAGGTGACACAAGGAAACGGAATGAAGCTGCATCAGAGATGTTCAGGTTGGACATTAGGAAAAGGTTCTTCACTGAGAGGGTGGTCTGTCACTGGAACAGGTCCCCAGAGAAGTAATCACAGCACCAAGCCTGTCAGAGTTCAAGGTGCATCTGAATGATGCTCTTTGTTATACGGTTTAGTATTAGGTAGTCCTGCAAGGAACAGTAAGTTGGACTTGATGACTCTTATGGATCTCTTCCAACTTGAGATATTCTCTCATTCTGTATTTAACATCTCCATTGATGGCCTAGACGATAGGATGAATGTACCTCAGCAAGGTCACTGGTGATTGAAGGGATACTAGAGAGTATTGCCGTGCTTCAGAGAGCAATCGCAACTGACTGGAGAAATGGGCTGACAATCTCAGAAAAAAAAAAAAAGCAACAAAAGACTATGCAAAATACCCTAACTGGGACAGAATATCCCCATGCAACAGTCCATTGTGGGAGGTAACTGATCAGAAGTCAGCCTTACACAAGAGGATATACAGGGTCTGGTGGACAAGTTGAATATAAGCCAAAAATGCAACCTTGCAGAAATTGAATTCTAAGGGCATATTAGACTGCACTAGCTACAGCAGAACGAGTAAGCAGAGGGAAATTATTATGCTAATTC
Source organism: Apaloderma vittatum (assembly GCF_000703405.1). Lineage (NCBI taxonomy): Eukaryota > Metazoa > Chordata > Aves > Trogoniformes > Trogonidae > Apaloderma > Apaloderma vittatum. The sequence goes on along the minus strand of NW_009710738.1, from coordinate 28,599 downwards.
ACATCTGACAGACCACATCTTATGTGTTGTATTCCATTTTATGCTACCCAGTATAAGACATACTGATACAGTGAGAAGCCAATGAGATGGTTAGGGGTGGAGCATGGGATGTATAAGGAGTGGCTGAGAGAACTGTGTCTGTTCAGCCTCTAAAGGAGAAAACTAAGGGCAGATCATATTGCTATACTCAACTATTTAAACCCAGAGTCAGACTGAAGAATGAACAGCAAAAAGATGAGAGGCTGTAGATGTAAACTGAAGAAAGGGAAATCCAGATTAGATAAAAGAAAAAAAATTGTTCATAGTGAGGGTCATGAAAGACTCAAGACTGGGCAATGTTCATTCCTGAAAATCATAGAATCATAGAATATTAGGGATTGGAAGAGACCTTGAAAGATCACCTCATCCAATATCCCTGCCAGAGCAGGATCCCCTAGGGCAGCCACATAGGAACGCATCCAGGCGGGTTTTGAAAGTCTCCAGAGAAGGAGACTCCACAACCTCTCTGGGCAGCCTGTGCCAGTGCTCTGTCACCCTCACAGTGAAAAAGTTTCTCCTCATGTTGAGGTGGAACTTCCCCTGTTCTATCTCATACTAATTATTCCTTGTCCTATTACTGGGCACCTTCCTCTTGTCACCCACTCCTCACATATTTGTTTACATTAATAAGATCCTCCCTCCGCCTTCTCTTTGAAGACTAAACAGTCCCAGTTCTCTTAGTCTCTCTTCACAGGGGAGATGTTCAAGTCCCTTAATCATCATAGAATGGCCTGGGCTGGAAGGGACCTTAGAGATCATCTTTGCAGCTCCCTGTTGGACTCTCTCCAGTAGATCCCTGGCTCTATTGAACTCGGGAGCCCAAAACTGGCCACTACTCCAGGTGCGGTCTCACCAGGGCAGAGTAGAGGGGGAAGAGAACCTCCCTAGACCTGCTGGACACACTTTTCTTAACGCACCCCAGGATACCACTGACCCTCCTGTCCACAATGGCACATGGCTGTCCGATGGACAACTTACTGTCCAGAACAAGTGGACAAGACCCAGAGCAGCCCACATATTTTCAAAATCATCCCTGCTCTGGGTAGGCAGCTGGACCACATCAGTTCCAGACAAACAGTATGAAATATGGAGCGGAAATTGTACTGGGTTGTCTTGGATGGAGTTAACTGAGCAGCCCTTATGGTGCTGTGCTTTGTACCTGCGGCTAAAATGGCGTGCGTAACACCAACTTTTTAACTATTGCTGAATTGTGCTAGCACAGCATCAAGCCAGGGTGAGCAAGAAGCCATGACGGAGCACAACTAGGAGAGCTAAGCAATGTTGACCATACCACATGATGTCATGCTCAGAAATAAAAGCTCAGGCAAAGGAGGAGGAAGGAAGAACATTCATGTTCACTATGCGTGCGTAGATCCTGCCTCTCACGAAGCAGTTGGACATCTGCCTGACTACAGGACTCAGTGAATGAATATCTTTCTCTTGCTTTGCTTAAGCATCAGGCTTTTGTTTTCCTTACTAAAATCCATGAGCATGCTCACCTTCATTCTACTTTCTCCTTGTTCCAAGGACGATGTGAGTGGGCAAAATGCTGGGGTGATGTTCAGCTGTTGGCTGAGGTCAACCCACCACAAGTGCCCTTCAACTTGTATGACTTTATGATTCTAGATTTCTCCATATGTGTTTCTCAAATATTCTGTAGCCTTCAAAAAGTACTTCATAGCGCTGCAAGGAAGAAGTTACTCATTTAAAAATTTGGACTGTCTCAAACTTTCTTGAGTTTTTTTTGATGTGCGAAGTATGACAAATTCTGTATTGGCCAATATCCCAGGAGGGCCACAGATCAATTGCTACTACCAGTCAAGAATCTATACATTTATCTTCCTATCCCTTCAATCAATATTCACTGAAAAGTGAGATAGGCACAGTCTCAAGGAGTTGGAGCAAAACTGCGAAGAGTGATTAGATGACGCATCATACTGTAAGTTTCTGTGTGGGTATGTGTGAATACTGACATATTTAAAAAAATTAAAGCATTTTTACTGTTGTGGGTGTTCACAGAAGATAGCTGAGCAACTGTTGTAATATGACTGCCAAACAAAGAAAGTTGCCAGATGCAGTGGATTTGCCCTCTTCCCAAAGAAGAAAAAAAGAACTGAAGGCAAATAATTGAAGAATAAGTAAGGGAAATCACAAGACTTTATGGTTAAGGTTTGAGGATTTCTTTTTATTATTTTAGGTTGGGAGTACTGGGGTGGGTTTTTTTCCTTTTTTTCTTAATTTATAAGTGACAACCTATTTTATCTCGCACAGGAAGAAAAACAAGGGTGGAGTAAAGGCGTTCATTGGTTCTGAGAAGTCTAATGAGCTGCTATAAATGCCTCAGACAGTTTTCTCAGATCTAGAATAGGATGTGTGAAAACTAGAAAATCAAGTAGTATGTTAATTTTATAAAGTTTGACAGACATGCTGCATTTACATTGGTGAGATTCGGAAGGTTTGAAAGTACAGGAAGCAATGCACAAGTTCATATGGCACAAGTACATGCAAAGAATTCATGATTTGCTACATTTGAGATGGAATGACAGGAGGAAATTCATCAATGTTCATAAGAGAAAAGGCTACGCCATATTAGATTACACTAACAGAGAAATAAGTTATTGATGTAAAAATGAAAAGAAGGGAGGGGGAAGGTGAGATGAAAATCAAGTTATGAAACAACTGGCATAACATAGAGCTTGAAAAAACATTTACTTGCACTGAGTTCAAATAATGTAGAACATACTCAACTTGAATTTAGGAAAAATATACCTACATCAATACTGTGGGTCTTTTTTAATTATTGTTGTTCCTATTACTATTACTGTGTTTGCTCTTTCTAGACAAAACACTCAACAAGACCAAGGTAAGCTTTTTCTCCTTGATACAGAAAGAGGAACTGTGAATTAAGGATTCTAAATTCCATTAATGATAACATCTATCAAGATCCAGTTAACAGATGTTGAGGTATGTTAGTAAAAGTGAACATGGCAGATGAGTTGTATTACAATGGATTACATATGGTATCCAGCTTTTCAAATTAAGAAATGAACTGTGATGCCATCAGGTTATTTTTATAGAGGACAGTGGGAGCAGGTTATATTCCTGATTAAGAAATCTAAAATAAGCAAAGTAAAAAAGGGCCAACTTAGCAATTAATTTAAATTTAAAGAGCAACAGAATGCTTGAAAATAAAACTATTGTGGTCTAGACACTACAATGATATCAAAAAAATGTTCTCCCTTTGTTCAGCATTTTGATCTGGCTATTTTGAGATTATACATTGATAGCAATTAATTGTCAACCTATTGCAGCAGCTACCTCTTAATTTAGAATTTGTCATAATAACAAAGAGTAGAAATTTTAATAAGCTTTTGAGGGTTTATTTTTTCTGCTTTGTGGTGGTGAGTTTTTCTTCATTGTGTTTTGTTTCAAGGGGTAGTGGGCTATGAGGGGGTTTAGGCTGTAGTTTGGGGGGGGTGGTTGTTGTTTAGGGTTTGTTTTTATTGACTCAGACTAGAAAGAGGAGAGCCAACAGGTGAGAGCACGTACATCACTTGTCACAGTGAAATGAGGACCCTGTGCCTACAAAAGACATATCTAGCACCTTAGAGACACATAATTAGGTTCTCATGCAACAGTAAGTAGTAGTCTGCAGAGGACAGTTAAGTGATCAGTGTTAGTGCTTCTACACAGTTCAGAATTTAAGTACACTCACACCTTTTGTCAAGTCAAACAAAATAGCTCAAATTTGCTGCTTTACTTGAAAAAGAGAAACAAATAAACAAAAAAACCTGTCCCACCAGAAAGTCAGTTTTTGAAAAATAGTATAATTAGACCCAATTTCATTAGTAGTCAGTTCTAACAGTGACTTGCACCACTCAGAATCCTGAACTCCTTCAGCTACTGTTGTGATCCTGTTAAAAAATATTGAGGTCTGTTAGTGAATGGCAATAGATAAGCAGATGCTCTCTGCCAGTCACACTATCTGGGTGTGCTTTGAGTACTACAGATTAAAGTATTTATAAAGAGCTGTAAGTCAGCAAAAAAATTAGGGGAGGATTTTTCCTCAAAAAACTCTCAAATGAACAAACAAATAAAAAAAACCCCCACACCTTTAATTTTTCCTTCTGCAGCCCTTCAAAGTTCATATGTGTGATTTGTGACAATACTCCTTCCGTATCAAAGAGTTCTTCCTTCCTGGACTAATCTCCCTAGTCATAAAAACCCCCAAAGATACCAACCATTTGTTGCTGAAGGGCTACCGTTTCTGCATTGAAAGAGCCAGAATCAGTAAGAGCCTAGAGATTCACCACATTTCCTCTTAATAATGAACTACCTCTCAGAAAGTCAAAAACAGAAAAGCAAGACAATGTACCAGGCAATTCACTTATTCATGCAGCTTCACGTGGCCATTTCCCATTAAGGATTTTAAGAATCAAAGCTTATATTCCCTTTTTAACATCAGATTGTGTAGCTATTAAAAGCAATGCTTTCTCCTCTTTTCCTATTCTTTATTTTTAAAGATAATGAGAAAGATGACAGAAAGAAGAAAAACAAAGCGAAAACATTCCCCACTTGCATCTTTTTCCACCTTTTTTCCTGCTTCTCTTAGGAGACTCCCTGTAGACACTCTAATGATTTTACAAAATGTTATCTCATTCTTCTCTGGATCAGACAGGCCATCTCTAGATGTATGTCTTGGAACACTCTGAAGGATTCACTGGGAGACACAAAACATTCCTCAGTGAAGAGTTTTATTCTTCTTAGAGGATGAATCTGTTTTAAGCTTCAAATTAATTTTTATGCCAAATCTAGGAATGGGGGAGTGGAAGGAGGTGAATGTGTCAAAACAAAAAAAAAAATCCACCTTTCATTCAACTCAACTGATTATTTAAAAGACAAGAAAGATACAATGAAACAGAAGAGTTCCCCTCTGAAGGTCAGAAAGATAGTAAAGCTCCACACTTCAGTTGCATTTGAAAATACTTCATGTAAAAAAGTGGCAAGACAGAAGAATTTTACTTCAGCCGAACTAAACAAAGATGACACTGTCTGTTCTTGCAACAAGCAAAATTTGCATGTAGAAACACTTCTAGGCTAGCTCCTAAAATAAGGTACCACACAACATACAATTACAATCACAGAGTCACAGAATGTTAGGAGTTGCAAGGGACCTCAAAAGATCACATAGTCCAACCTCCCTACCAAACCTCTCCCACGTTGTACAAAAGCCATATGATCATAAGGACAAAACATGTCAAGAAGGTTTTATGCTGGGACATAGTCTCATATTACGCTATGCAGCTAAAAGAGCTCAATAAAGCCTACTGAGCACGTTTCACTTTGGGTGATAAGTGACAAAACTCAAGAACAGGCCAGGCAACAGGTCTGTTAGGCTATCAAAAACAAGCTCGTTCTACCATTTACACAATTTCAGTAGTCACTAATAATAAATGAAGTATGACATAGGTCAATATGGAAAAAAAAAAAACAACAAACCAACTCCACCAAATTACTTGCCAAAAAGACCCACCCCATGGTGCTGCATCATTCATTTTTATATATGTGTGTATATATATATGTATATGCACACACATACTAATGCAGCACTCTTCACCAATATCTAGTCAGGATTCACATGTCAAGGACTGTCCAACCAGCAATCACAGAAAACCAGATGACTTCGTTATCAGGCATTTACGAGCATCATTATAAGATGATTCTTATGACAGCAACTAAGTGATGGTGGGGAGGTACCTCTTTTTGCATGAAGAACTCCAAGAGCTAAGAAGGAAAGACACTACACAGAACTTTGAGAGAGAATTAGAAGAAAACTGGTCTTATTCTCTACTTTGCAGGTTGCTGTAATAACATTAGAATCTAGGCTCGTATACTAATTTTAAATTCATGTAGAAAAATCCAAGATCATCCAGTCTCCTAAAAGCATTAAACCTGCTTCTTTGGAAGTAAGATGTTTCATGCCGCCACAAAAATAAAAAACAGAATTATTTCTTCACCAGGGCAATAATAAAATAGTCACAACATAGCACTACAGAGATCCAGATTTCAGTGTCCTTAATGAATTAATTTATATTTTATGTGAACACCATGTCACAAAAAAAAATAACCTCTAAATAAAAAATTTCTTCTCACTGAAATACCTTTGGAAGGTATAATACAGGAGAAAGAAAACCACTTCACATGATATATTTTGTGAGTGAGAAAGTAAGAAAATGCCAATAAACAAAATTACACTGTAGATAATGCTTTCTTCATTTACTCAGATACAGCTCAACACTTACAGAATGCAGTTATATATATTCTCGCACTTCATATAAGGAATGCAATCACAGTTGTAAGAGCACACATATAACTGCTTTTTTGCATCACGCTTAAAAAAAATAAAACCTGTAGCATCTGAAGACTGCTATTTTCATTCTCTATTCCTCACAGAAGTTTTTACCTACGATAAAGGAGATGGTAAATATAATTTTAAGTGCAGGACAATAGGGTACAAAATGAAGAAAAATAATGTATAGATATTCCCTGTCTCTATTGCTACAAACAAAATTTCCTTAGACCATCTGTTCCTCTTTAGGTATAAAAGCTTCTAAACCAGATTAGGCTATTAAATAGTCATCCTGCAGAAAAGTTTGCTGTTGCTAAGAAACAGGAAGGAAAATAATATATTCAAGGTCAGTTATTACTGAATTGATTCAAGATTATAAAAATTTTTGACCTAGTTTGACATATTTCGTAAAGAATCAAAACACACTGTTTGTTTAGGCTGGACTGTTTCCATAAGCCATATTCTGCTTAGAAGTTTTAAATTTGCATGGAGACTACGAATAAAAGCAAAACCGTGTTCAGTGAACGGTGACAGAAATGTTGCTCTGGTTAGGCAAATCAACAGGGAATTACAGTAGTTTGAGAAATCTTTCTTGAGGAGTTAAAGAATGCATTCTATTTTGTATGACCTTTCATTAGACAGATTTTAGGTCTAGGTTTAAGTCAAAGGTCAATGCTTCTAACACACCATTTCTAACACTTCTCACAACAGGCAAGTTAAAGGCAACCGTTTCACCCGAGGCACCATTGCTGCCAGTGGGAAATAAGGCATTATTTTCTTGCTACTCCCAGCACATTGATTCAGCTGCACTCCCCCTCCTCAGCAATTAAGAAACCCAAACCAACTCTATACAAAATAAAAGCCAAGTAAACTACTAATAGAGTGAAATTACTGCACTGTCTTCCAGATATGTAACTTCAGAAAGAGCATGTAACACAGAACAAGCCACAGGTTTGCTGCCTAAACATTCAGGAAAAGACATTGTAAAAAAAAAAAATTAAGCATGACTGCAACACAGTATCATTTCCATGAAGCTTAATGAATTAAGATTTGTTTATTTTTTCCAAAAGGCCAAAACAAAACAAAAGCTTAATGAATTATTTCAAAGACTTCAAATAAAGATTAGACAAAAAGGAAAAAGTTTGGGGGTTTGTTTTAAAAGCATTCCTTGACTTAACAACAACGGTTCTTACTCAGACAAGCTGTAGGGACACAGGGAAGCAATTAGGTGCTTTTCTACTTCCCCTTCTCCTACAGTTCTCACATAAAGAAGCGTATCCACGCAATTCCCCCTTTCACACTGAGGAGCTAATCCCTATACATACAAGCCCCTGGAAAACAATAGGTTCCAGGCAAAAAAGCCCTGTGTTATAGTCTACTAAACATTGAACAAGCACAGAAAACAAACAACATGTAAATGGCAAACTGTGTTATATACCATAAATAACCTAAAGAAAAACTGCTAGACACAGTCACTCTTACACAGTCTTTCCCACTGGTTTGTTGCCTAGGTTTGAACATAAACTAAACATAACGCATGTTCAAGTACTTGAGTACCAACATTCATCTTTATGCTTACCTGTTCCACTCTGAACACACAGTATACAAAAACATAGCACGTGCCATACAGCTACTCTTCTGGCTAGCAGAATGCCTCTTGCTCCTGACACAACTCTCTGATCTCTATAAAAATAGTTTCTTCTTGCTTCCCCCTATTTATTCTCTGTACTCCTTGCTTATTATCCAGTATGGAGGTAACATCAGTGATAACACACCTCTTAAGCAAAAAGGGAACCTGACAGTGATAATGCTACATTTTGGTGCTGAAATGGCCAAGGAAGACAAAAGTCAACCAGTCTCCCTCATTCCCAAGGTTTCTTCACCACATCAAAGGATGCTGGTACCTTTAGTGATCCATTCTAAAATGCCTGTAGTAGAAATAACCAATAGTAAAATATAATAAAAAAATATATTGGAGTTATAATACACTGACACATTGATATCATCGTAAATTTTAAAAATATTTAAATTTACTGATAATGTTCACATATTACAATAAGAGATAAAAATAAATTTTCTAATTAATACAAGATACTCAGTAACAGACACTGTCCCATCTCTTCCCTTCCCCTCTGCCTTGTTCTTCATTGATAGTTTAAATTTTAGTAGTTTGTGCCACACAACCATCTTTTTAGCCCATGTCTTCCTTTGACGCTTCCTAATGCTACCAACAGTTCTCATGTCACTGGGGAAACTGAAGGCTGTTCCCGTGTATGACTAGACAGTGGTTTAATTTCAGCACAAAATGACTAAGTGTTAGATAGCATAGGGAAGGCTACTGTAGCAAATTTCTACATCAGATCTTACGAAAGGGGAAGATATTAATTTGCAAATTTCACTCAAAATCTTATGCTCACCTATGCACAAGTGACACATCTGCCCAAGTGGTTTAGCCAGGAGCACCTGTATGTGACAAAGAGGACAAAAGGCAGTAGCTATCAAATTCTCATCCCATTTCTGCGTTTTCTCTCGACTGGCAACAAAAAAAAACAGTTTTTGGACAGAACATTGTAGCCTTTAGGAGCCAGCAGCCTCCACACCAGAACCTCATCTACCATATAAATCTTAGGCCAGGTTGTTTCCTACGCTGTTTTTCTTAATTTGGATCATTTCTTCATTTGTGGGCCAAGCAGGAAAAGAAATGATGCACATAACAAGCTTCCACTGACAAGTCATCTGCTTTTTCAGAAGGCAAGCATTCGTGTTGTGAAATAAATAATACATTCCTCAATCTTACCACTGGGAATAGTGTCCTGGGAGCTGCATCCTGGGCGAGTTGTTGCTCTTCATTATCAATACAGACCTTTCTTTTAACCCTTCTGTTCCTGGTGCTTAAATACAGTTTTCCATTCCTACATAATTCAAACCAACACTAATATTTCTATTACAGATCCCTACAAAGGTTTTAGCAAAGGTAAGCCAAAACAACACAAACAGCACAAACTGTCATTCCCAGAAATCCCAACAAATAAACCAAAAGCTGATGATCATCAAAAACTGATCTCTCAACCCATGCAGCTAGTCCTGAAAAACAGAGGTACTGGACGGTCCTTGCAGGAACTTGTAGCTGTGTTGCTATGCTCTTCGGTAATTAAAGAGTCGAGTTTCTGGCCCTCACTACTGGTCCCTTCCTCAAGAGCTGAAATAATTTTTAAAAATCCGGTGTGGGTTGATTCAGCTTACAACGCAGATTAGCATATTTTGCATAAACTGTAAAACACAGTATCCAATGCAAACTGGCAAAAGAACTTAAAAATCCCACGAAGCACTTTTCACTAAAACGTGTTAGGGATGTCACAACAGATATTATTTGAAGACATGTTAAAGGGCCGTTGGAACTATAAAAGCAGCACAATGGAGCCAACCTAACATTCTTTTGCTTAACAAAGAAGAAGGGAACTTTATGGCCAAACTTGTTTTCTGCCTGAAATGTGTAAAGCCAGCAGCAAGGCCTACTGCAGAGACAACCACAAGTGCTCACTCCACGACCTGCTGGTGCTGGGGCCCTTCCTGCCTCTGCAGCTTCCAGGCCACCACACACTCCACTGGATTCCCCCCATGGGACCTCTACTCATCACTTGAAATGCTGGCCTAGAGCCAGACTCAAGGACTGGCACAGGCTGCCCAGAGAAGTTGTGGAGTCTCCTTCTCTGGAGACATTCAAAACCCGCCTGGATGTGTTCCTGTGCGATCTAGTGTAGGTGATCCTGCTCTGGCAGGGAGGGTTGGACTAGATGGTCTTTTGAGGCCCTTTCCAACCCCTGACATTCTGTGATTCTGCGACTGGGCATCACCTGGGTTTATTTTCATTCTGTTTTCTTGATGTGCAACAGCAAATACACTTCTCCATCATCCCATAAACCTTAGTTTTAGTCTTTTGTCATGACAATGTACCACAAAGGAATGTTTGCAAGGGATAATACAAACACACGGTATCTTTATGGATAATAGCTGACATTTTTCCTCACAAAGAATACTTTTACTCCCTGCCTTCACAGCATTTTTCTCCTCTGCCTTGATTTAGGCCATGAATCAGAGACCTTCCATAGTACCCATACCAATGTGTAGGTAGCTAATCCTTTTTAATAAAAGGCAAATATTTCTGCCTTTTTCTTTGTTGTTCAACAACTGTTTATCAACTACACATACTTAAAACAGCTAACAAACCTCACATTCAATGCTCTCCACTACTGAGAACTCAAGTTCTCAACAAATACAATGAATTAATTGGTATTATGACAAGGTAGATAAACTAACAAAATCAGGAAAGAGGACTGAAAGAAGATGTCTTCTGAGCCAAAATAACTCAAAGAAGATAGAATACAGAATAAAGGCAGAACTAGGTAAGTCACACTCAACATCAAATTGATTCTCAATTCCTCCAGTAAGTAAACAAACACTGACTTCCACAAAGGTGACCAGACCAGCAGCTCCAGTTAGGTTTTCTAAGGAAGCTCTAAATTAACCATTTGTTATTGCTTTCTCTACAAGGCATGGTGTCAATCAAACAATTTCTAACCTAGATATAAAACTGCTCAGGGCATTCTTGTTACAGAAAAGTCCTTAATTGGATGCCAGCAATGTTGCCTGGCAAAATGTTCACAATTGTCAAATGTTTCACTAGCTGAAAAGGCCTCTATTTGTTACTTTGGAGTACTTTCAGTACCTGCCAGTTCTGCCATCCTTATCACATTGTTATAGTACGAAATACGAAGTCTAAGCTTAAAATGCTGACTGAAAGCCAGAGAAAATAGTTTGATGTCTAACATTTTGAATACTAGGCCAAAAATAAGCAGTAAGTTAGTTCAACTTGAACATTGTCAAAACCAGGTCTTGTTTGACACTGTAGTAATGAGGGCTGTGGCAAAATATTCATTTTTTCAGAATCATGAAATTCAAGATAGCAAATATTCAAATCATGTCCTGCAAGATAGGTGGTGCTTGCGCCTGTTTATGCTAGTCTCAAAGCTGACTAAGACTGGTGAGGCTGTTAACAATTGTCCACACAGAGAACAAGTAGCCACTTTTAGCACTGACTGAGATTCGTATGTTCCTGTAGAATACAATAGTCATCATTTACCCAGTGGTTACTACTGTCATATAGCTACTGTTATATATGGTACTAGCAGTACCATACTAGCTGTATGATAGTAGGGGTAACTAACATTATATTGCAAAAGTGGAAAGCACGTTCTTTGTTGCTTCAGCATAAAAAAAAAATACTTAGCAGGACAACACTTTACGTTTCCTCACCACTATGAAAAAACATAAACGCCCATGAACGTTCCTGTTCACTCAAGAACAATTCCTTTCATTTTCCACAGGAAAAAACAGTTGTTTTCATGTTCACTATAGAAGTGGCTAGTAGGAGTTGGGATAAGAATTTGTAAGGTTGCTTATAATCTCACGTGTACTGCTGAACAGTTAATTTGTCAAGGGTGTATATTGATTCTTTGCGCTCTTTAAAACCCATGTGACTATTCAGATTTTGAAGCTCCTCTACAATCTTCTCCACAGTGCCTGCCTGTGTGAATCCAAAAAAATGGGTATGTATTATACAAAAGCTGTTGAAACAACATCAGCTTGTAATTCCACAGATCTCACTCTAGACACAAGCACAGAGGATAGGCCATGCCACTGTCACAGACTGAATAGAGTTGAAAACAATTTCAAAGACAAAAATGGAAGTGTAGTAACTGTGTCTGACAGGAAACCCTCGCCCTTGCAAGACGAAATGTTGCATTTAATCGCTATCTGATGTTATACTCGAAAAATGTATCTGTTTCATTTGACAAAGTCCTCCTTGCTGGAACAGATATGGTCAAAATTATTTTGATATGTCTGTCTACCTCTAGATTTCTACAGTTGGAAGAAAAATCCCAGCAGATAGATAGGATCGTGATATTTCTGATCATGACAATGTCTGAGGCTTACTTCAGTTCAGCACATGCCTCTCCAGTACACAACAAGAGATGTACATGGATGAGTACGCACAGACTGCTCCAGGACAGGCACTAGCTGTGTCTTTGCTAATCCGGCTTGTCACTGGGGGAACAGCAACAGTAGCACAGCATTATGTCACTTCTGGACTGACGACAGTGCACAGACAGCTCTGAATATGAGGAGAAAAAGAATTGTGTTAAACTAGCCAATTATTAGAATAAGGTGGAGATGCCAAAGATTTGACCTTGAGTCTCCTGTGTTAAAAGAGAGCATTCCTGGATGCTACTCTAAGCTTCTCTTCACCACCAAGTTCTTTTCTTCCTTCTCCTCCCCACCCCTCTCCTTCTTTTTCCTTTGGAAGCCTAATGATTCCTCAGGAAATTTTTATTTTATTCTTTAAAAAGGCTAAAAAGAATTAATGGAATGAGAAAACAGTTTTCTGGGAGCTCTATCCAGGATGTTTCCTTGGCTATGAGTAACTATAGTAGTGTTGAATACACCATTGCTCTATTTCAGTTGCTGAGCAGGTGGTCTGTTAAATCTTAAAAGTTATGTCTGTTAGTTAAGTGTTTGTATAAATATTTCATTAAGCTTCCCAGCTTATAAGAAGTATTGCTTAGCAATATTTTATGCAACACAGGCCACAGAAATTATTCCACCAAGGAAAAAACACACACACACACACACACACAAAAAAAAGATGAATTAGAACTGGATAACCACAATTCATTATATGTTGGGGTTTTTTTTAATATCAACAAGAAGAAGATTGTGAATTCTAAGTTAAATGTGCCTGTTTGGCACATCTTGTTTCATCTCATCATCTTATAGCCTAGGCAAATAAGCACAGATTATCTCTTTATTCTCTTTCTCATAATCTCATTCAATTATTCTGAAAAAAAATCTTTTCTTAAAAACTACCTTATAGTTGAAGAACATCTAGGACATGTTCTCTGGAACACCTTGCCATAAACAAATTTATTCCTGTAACAGATTCTGTCATCACAAAATGTTATTAATGTCTTAATATTCCAAAGGAATAAAGATAAAAGGTCTTAAACACAAGCAGCTTTTAGCTGTTTAGAAGTTAAGAGTCACTCCATCTGTATTCCTATAAAGCTGAGGGGTCCCATCAGTTGGACTGTTGCTCTCCCAGTCAATTAAACACTACCAGAAGTTGCCTAGTTTCTCTGTCAATTTTGCAAGCCATCATCTGTTTTACTTCCCAGCATTTCCCCACTTTGGAAGTGATTTAAATCATCGTAAAATGTAAATAAGACATAGGATATTAATCATACTTTAAGTGGCATTTTTATTACTTTTCTTTTTCTTTATAATATTGAGAAAGAAAATGTTTCTCTCAGAGAATTTTATTCATCATGTTCCGAGATGTCTGACAAATTATTTGGTTTTGGGTGAAAAAAACAAACTCTCCTATTAGCTCAAAAATCAAAACTGCCTGTCACAATCCCTACCAGTTTGTCAGTATAGAAGAGTGTAATTTATTGGCCTTGCAGTAATGAAGTTTTCTATGCTTCAGGAGAATTATTTTAGAGATGGTGAGGCATATAAAGCTGTAATTTAGAGATCCAAAAATAGGCTTCAATACCAATTCAACTACAGGTGAAACAGTAAAATAAGATATTTGCAAAAAAAAAAAAAAAAAAAAAGAGAGACACAATAAGCCATCTGCATTCTCCCTGTGCATTTTTAAGTAATGCAGCAAGACCTGTAATAATTGCACAAGAGATTACAGCGTAACGCTTGAAGCACCATTATGGTACTGCATAGACAATACAGTATTAAGCCATGGAGAACCTTCCAGCTCTATAATAACTATTTCAAGGAAATAAAAGTGAAACTCGTACAGCTGCAAAGGTCCTGTGGAGACCACAGCACTACAGACAAAAGGAGAGAGGGAACTGGAGTAAGCTTCACACTACTCCTCATTCATATATTAATTAAGAAGCTAGATCTGAGGCTAAATTGTTAAAAGTGAGTGCAGAATTCTCAATTTGCTAAATCAAAAGGCATCCATTATAATGCAATGTCATTCCCTGAATAATACTGAAGGTTACTAAATATACAGACATCATACCTTGCTCAGAAAGATCTCCAGATGCTAACAGAGCTGGCATAGTCTCTACAGTGAGCAAGCACTAAAATTCCTTCAACTTTAGATGCAGTCATCTATCCCATCTGCAGATTAGATCCCGACTTCCAGATAAAGCATCCAGAAAAGGAGAAAAATACACACTGAAAATGCACATCTGCAAGTACTGTGACCAGAACCAAATAGGACCTACATGGGCAGAAAAGAATATAAGCTGTTCTCTCCAGAGTAACATTTAGCTGCCTGACTACAAAACACTTCACCCCTCCTAGTCCCTGCCTTGTTCTCCATGCACAATACAGTGAGGCTAGAGCTCCACAGACAAAAATGTCATACAGCTCCAATTTATCCCCAGCACATTAGAATTTTGAGCAACTGTTCTATGGAGAAGGGGAGAAAAGCATTACACACAGTCATAATACTCACTCAAGAAACTTGCAGAGCAACTGAGGTCTGCTGTAATAGGCAAAATAGGTAACAGTGCCAAGGTATTACCACTTGTGTGATCAAGAACTCAAATCAACAGGATATTTTGTCCACACTGTTGTCAGAGAGCATCTCGGATTGTACTTAAGGCTTCAGCTGCACACACCTGTCTGTCTGTCTTCCTCCACCTTCTCAAACCAGGCAGGCAGTATTGAGCTGATGATGTACTTAACAAGCTCCTTCTCATCCCCTCTGCTTAGCATCCCAATCTGCATCACATCCTGTCTGATCAATTCTTATTTTATTTTTCAGCATGTCACCTTTCCAGCCTAGACTCTATCACTGCCCCCTTCCTACAGTTTCACTCCTCAGGTTTCAAGTACTCATCTCTTCGGGTTTCTTCTCTTCCCTATCATTTTTTCCTCCTAGTTTTCCTTTCACAAGACTCCTCCTCCCAAGCAGCTCTCTCCTCCAGAGCCCCTGGACAGCACATGTCAGTAGGGTTGCTCAACCCTCACCCGCCACTGCTCAAATAACTCATATCTGAGATTTCAGAAAAATCCTGCTTTGACCTAGCCATTAAATTTTTGAGAGGTTTTAGCCAATAAAGTCTGAGACTTTCCAGCACAAGAACAGCCCTGGTCTACTATTTTCCTCAAGCTAATAATTCTGAGGAAGAGGAGAAAGATATTCCTTGCACAAGAATCAATTCATTTATTTTCAAGGCCCACATCCCAAAGCACCGGTGTGTGCAAATTTCCAATAGCATTTGACAGTTATCTTTTTCCCTCAGTTCAGCTCTCTAACCTTGCCAAACCTTCAAAACTTTCTGCATGGAAGACTGGCTGAGATCACACAGGGAGTTTAAAGCACAGTAACAATGACCAGTGTCATATATCTAGGAAACCTTAAACAGATGATGAGAGTAAGAGAAGAGTATTCATCATTTATCATATCGCATTCTTCAACTATCATTTCAACTATTTCACAACTTTTATTGAAGAAAACTCCCTTCTCTAGCTTTTTATAGCTATTTTAAATTTACACACACTAAAATTTCCATTGTCCTTCTATAGAAAATCCTATTATTTCAAAATTGTTTTCACTTTGTTATGGTTGTTGAAACTGGTTGCTTCTGTTTGAAAAAACCTATCTCCATACCGTCATGGACAGAGACACATCTGCTGTCAAATACACTTTCATGATATTGATGAATTCACTTAATGTGAATTTTATTCTAGGAAAATACTACAGAAGAGCTCCCTTACTCCACAAATTCAGTTTCCTTGCTCTGGCAGGTGTCTCATCATCTTTATGAAAGATGCTTCATTAATTTCTTAGACTCTACTTTAATGCAACAAGATATAGTTTGATATAAAATGCTTTCAACTGGGAGGCTATCCTACAGGTTAAAAAAATCTGTTGAAATTTGTAGAGTAAATTTATACAGAGACAATATGGTCATTTGCTCTCATAGAATCACAGAATGTTAGAGGTTAGAAGGGACGTCTAGTCCAAACCCTCTGCCAGGGCAGGATCACCTAGGGCAGGCCACACAGGAATGTGTCCAGGCCGTAGCTCTTTGTTGGACTCTCTCCAGTAGGTCCCTGTCTCTCTTGAATCGGGGAGCCCAAAACTGGACACAGTATTCACCAGGGCAGAGTAGAGGGGGAGGAGAACCTCCCTAGACCTGCTGCACTTTTCTTAATGCACCCCAGAATCCCATTGGCCCTCTTGGCCACAAGGGCACATTGCTGTCCCATGGACAACTTACTGTCCACTAGGACTCCAAGGTCTTTCTCCCTGGGGTTGCTTTCCAACAGGATGACCCCTAATCTGTCCTGGTGCCTGGTGTTATTCCTCCCCAGATGCAGGACTCTACACTTGTCCTTACTGAACTTCATGAGGTTCCTCTTTGCCCAGCTCTCCAGACTGTCCAGATCTCATTGGATGGCAGCACAGCCTTCCTGTGTGTCAGCCACCCCTCCCAGTTCCGTATCATCAGCGAACTTGCTAAGCATGCCCTCTATCCCCTCGTCCAGGTCGTCGATGAAGATATATCAGCATTGTCTTATTCTAAGTAATTCTTTCCTTGCGATTATCCCAACACATCAGAGTATTCATATACCCTATCAAATTTCAACTTACCAAGGAAGTCAAGTTCCCAACTAATGGCACGATACATGTCAAACAAAGGTTGACAGCAAAATCAAAATTGATCTTATTTCCAATTTAGCTATACAAACAGTCATATAAGCAGAGCTGAGGCAAAAGGGCCTTTGATCTGTCACATTTCCTTAGTATCAGTCTCTTTGGTAAATTCCTAACACCTTGTCCTAATTTTCTTTTGCTGTTACGCACAGAACTATCCTTTCCTCCAGAAGTAATTTAAGAACTTGAACAACACTGATGTCAAAACCATAATCTTGCGATTCCCTGGATTAATTTTTCCCCCTTTCTTAAAAAAAAAAAAAAAAAGTACACTGCCCTGTTAATGGCTAATTAGGTAACCGCTCCACTTTCCAGCGGATCTGTACTCAGATGCCACCTTAATTTCATTTCCTTACTTCTATGTATTTTCCTGTAGGTGACTGAAATTGCTTGGCATAAAACACGGTACACAAGCAAGTTTTTAGACAAAGCTAGACTTTAAACATTTCTTCATCTCCACTATTGGAAACATACTGATGAACTTGGTGTTACTGCAATATCCTTTGCAGGGTCTAACTCAGCTGCACAAGCTCCTGTCTCCAGTCCCAAGGCACTGAGAAATTTGGTTGCGATGATGAACATGATCACTCTTGCATGAGTTCCAGCGTATCTTAATGACAGCTTTGCAGAATGTGCATACATTTAACTGTAGTTTTAAACGTAGTAATTACAACAGTTACAACTTTTACAAGTAGTCTAAGTTCTTAAAAACATGTAAAGAAATGTTGGTGGCAATTCTGGAAAAAGACTGAATTCTGTCCCACTAGCTACAACGTCACGGGCAATCACAAGCACTCCCTTAATTTTTTCTTTTCTATTACCATTACATAGATTCCTCATAGATGTTTAAGTAGCACTGTAATATGTACAATAGTTTATTGCTACTGACTAGACCTTGAACTGAAGAATAATCCCTCTCAAGTTTTAAAATAAAAATCTAACTTTGCTAGACTGGACAGGTCAGACAGCACATCTTGTATTCCACAGCGGAAAGCAAATCAAGGAAGCAGCAAGCATGTGCTCTGAACCAATTTTTTTTCATTCCTAAGTATTATTTTAAAAAATATTTTCATTACAAGTTTACTCTTTAAAGTCCCACAGAAAGTTGAGTTGGTTGAATACTGTTATATTATGCAATAAAAGCTCATCCTCACCCCAACAAAGGAGCACAGGGAAACAGGGGCAGGTGGGGAAGAGCAAATAATCCTCCCAGGCCCATCACAAGAACCATCAGTCCATCTCCACAAGCCCAGAGGAGCACAGGGATGCAGAACAGCAGACAGAAACACAAATTAGGGGCTTGGAGGGAGAGAAGCCCCATTCAGACACCTCCCAGGGCTGTCCCAGGAGAGTCTCAGCCCCAGCGTCTGGGTGTGAAACCATTACAATGAGCTAACATCAGATCACCTCTCGGACAGAGGGAGGTCACTGCCCAGCAATGTGGGACACATTATGGGATGCAGCAGAAGGGCATTTTAGAGATTGCAGAGGACTTACTATGAGATCCCAGAATCACAGAATGTCAGGGGTTGGAAGGGATCTCAAAAGATCATCTAGTCCAGCCCCCCTGTCAAAGCAGGATCACCTAGAGAAGGTCACACAGGAACACGTCCAGATGGGTTTTGAATGTCTCCAGAGAAGGAGACTCCACAACCTCCCTGGGCAGCCTGTGCCAGTGCTCTGTCAACCTCACAGTGAAAAAGTTTTTCCTAATGTTTTTGTGGAACCTCCTATGTTCCATCTTGCACCCTTTGCCCCTTGTCCTATCACTGGACATCACTGAGAAGAGCCTGGCCCATCCTCCTGACACTCATCCTTGACATATTTATAAACATTTATGAGGTCACCCCTCAGCCTCCTCCAAGCTAAAGAGACCCAGCTCCTTCAGCCTTTCCTCATAAGGGAGATGTTCCACTCCCTTCATCATCTTTGTGGCTCTGCACTGGACTCTCTCAAGCAGTTCCCTGTCCTTCTTGAGCTGAGGGGCCCAGAACTGGACACACTATTCCAGATGTGGCCTCACCAGGGCAGAGTAGAGGGGCAGGAGGACCTCTCTTGACCTACTAACTACTCCCCTTCTAATAAACCCCAGGATGCTATTGGCCTTCTTGGCTACGAGGGCACATTGCTGGCTCATGGTCACGCTGCTTCTACCAGAACCCCCAGGTACCTTTCTCCTACTGCTCTCCAGCAGTTCAGTACCCAACCTATAAAGGCACATGGGGTTATTCTTTCCCAGATGCAAAATTCTATGCTTGCCCTTGTTGAATTTTGTAAGATGTTTACAGGAGGAACCAAAGGCAGGGACAGGAATGGATTTATATAATTTGGGGAGAAATTTTTTTGTGGGTGAGGGTCTCTATTCATGTCTGCACAGGGATCTGAGTGCAGCAGCTAGGGTGGGACTGCCAGTAACTGGAGAGATCAAGGCAAGTGGCCCTAAGTGACAGCCCAGGATGGGTCATGGGGACACGTGTGTTCATGGTCCAGCAGCTGGAGCAGGTGCACGCAGGCATTGGCACGTATATGGGGAAAAACATGTTTAGCATTGCTGCTGCTTGAACTCAGGGCACAGAGCTGTGGCAGCCTCCCTCTTCTTGGGCTGCTGGATCTGGCCCAATACTTTCCCCCAGCACAATGGAAGAGAAGGCTTTTGAAAAGTTAAACACAACACATGCTTAAAACAAGTTTTTCTTTTCCTGCTCCATATACAGTGATCATCATCTTTCAATCTGTATCTCGATTCTGGCCCTCTTCCACTATTTTTCCATTCAGATAATTTCACCCACTTCACACCAATCTTTTCTTATCATAGATATTTTCTTCCCTCCTTTTGTCTTCCACCCTTACATTTTACAGGTTCGTTTTCCTTTACTTTGCTTAAGTCTTTTTCCATTTACTATAATCTTACCTAGGTCTTCCTCTCCATTAAATTCTTGTTTTAATTTCCTCTTTAAATTCCTTAACCATCCTTCCAGTAGGGATAAAAACTGCCCCTTACACATTTTGTCACTTCTTTTCAGCTTTCTTCCCGCTTGCCAAAATTCGTCCATTGTAACATTGCCTTTTGCTCTCCTTCAAAGCAAAACATACAATTGAGGCACTCTTCTTACTTAAATAAAACACGGCTATTTTCAAACACTTACTGACTGAACAGGGCTTGTATTAACGTTTTTTCACAGGAGGACAGAATAAAATCAGCATACTATTACTACGAATGCAGTTTAAAAGACTAAAAAAAAAAATCAGGAAACAGTTTCTCACAAAGAGCAAGACACTGCTCATGTAACAAATCAACCAAGAAAATACTCAAGGCTTAGTTATTTCTTTTCCCCTCCACCCCTGTATGCAGCTGCAGAAGAGAGACCATTTTCACATACTCCTCTTGATATAATGTGATTCCTCAGGCTTCGCTCTACCTTAAGTTTCTCACCTTGATGTTGAGAGAAGTTAAACATTTACAAAGTTAGGCAACCATGACAGTCTGGTTAGAGACCATAGCAACAAGAGTGAAATGTCCTCAAGAACAGAATCCTGTAATTATCTATTTTGTGCCTAACTACTGTTCAGACAAAATCAAGCAAGAACCATAGCAGGCTTAGGGTTAAGTAAGAACTTAGTGATAGCTGGTAAAATGAAAATATAACCCGTAGCCATGTTAAATAATTATAATACTTAAAAAACACACTTCTAGGAGGAGACTTTACATTTAAATGTATAATGAACTTGAGAGGGATCAAGACATGTGCAAACAAACTTTTCTTATATGAGCACAAGCAACCATTCATTTATTGTGGTACATTTCTTGTTAACATTTTATATAAAAGGCCTTATGTATTTCCTAAGAGGTGTGCTATCTACCTTAAATGCCAGGCACCCAATTCAGTGCAGAATCAAAATAAAGGCAATGTCTTGACTCTGTGTTATTGGCTATTTGCACACCAGGTAAAAGAACCCTGGTTTAGGGACAACAACCTTACCAACTTCAGCATATCCACATACAATTGCAGAGTTGAATTCAGTTCTTCAAGCAAGAGTTTATCAAAGAGCTTTTATCCTTTTGAAGCATTTTGTCTCAAATGGACCATCAGTCCTTTTCTCTCAGCTCCATGGAATATTGCATCCCACTAGCCGTGAGGAACAGTATTTGGGAGGCATGTGGAGATGGAATTAGTTTGGCTTTTTTTTAGGTACGCCATCTTCCATTCAATCCCACATATTGTCTGCTGGGACTTCCACTAACCTAAGGCACTGATTTCACCATTCCATTTTTAAAAAGGTACTACACAAACTAAGAAGATGCATCTTAAACATAACTCTACAGGACTGAAAATTTTTATCAGCTTTATAGAAAAGAATCTGGTCTCCACAAAAACTCATATCCATCAGCTGACTCTTTAATGACTGTTTACCCACATGTAGAGCTAGCAGAGAAAAGGACAATTCAATACTGTTATCACATAGAGAAATTTTCTACGCTGCACTGAAACTATCACTACGCCCCAGAAAACCAACTCGGTCACATTAGCTGATCTGTGTCTGGCTGAACTTTGCAGAAGAGCTTTAAACAGAAGCGATAACACCACTATGAGGAGACAGCAGACATCTTTCAAAGAGGGTTGACACTTGGGAGCCATGCTTTAGGTTTGTCTCCAAAGCAGCAGCAGAGACCCTCTGAGCCTGAAGCAGCAACAAGGCAAAGTAAGTTATTGACCAGCTCTGGCCAGGACAGGAACGTGTCTGTGTTCCTGGATTACATAGCAAGGGCTGGTCACGCAACCTGATGCCAGTTTCACATACTGGAAATGTTGAAGCATGAAGTTTTCCCTTTGGAACGCTTTCCTACAAGGGCCCAAGATCAGGAAAGCATGATTAGATTTAGTCCTGTTACACAGTATTTTGTGCTAGCACATGGGGCTTTCACTCCACAACAGCAGGGATGCAAGGGTTTTCCTTACTCCAGTTGATGGTATTAAGGTCCTTGGACTACAGAGCAAGAGAGATCACTGCCACTGCATTCAGCCAACCCTGAAAACCAGAGAGCTGGAGTTCATCTCACATTCTTCTGCTACACAAATGGGTCCCATTTGATCACAGAATCATAGAACTGTTCCAGCTGGAAGAGACCTTCAAGATCATCAAGTCCAACCTTTTCCTAGTCCTATCATTTCCAGTAATATACCAGGATTAACGCTGCAGTCCATCTTAGCTGCCCAGCCTCCATTCATCACACTCACCCAGTGCTACACAATGTCTTACAATAGGCTTGGGCTTCCCCTTAAAACTCTCACCATGTAACACACGCACACCCTTGTCCTGTCAGAAGACAGCTCCAAAAGTTGGCTTCTCCATTAGGTAGAAATCTTATCCTAGTCCTTATTTTATTATTTCTTGATCTCATGCCAAAATTTTGTCCCTTAGGTTAGGCATCTGTCTAGCTTGGCTCACGTTACATCAATTTTACATCTGAATCAAAGTTGTTTTGTTTTTTTTTTCTCATTGAACCTTTCTTCCATAATATCAGCAGTATTTCAAAAATTCCATCTGGAAAAGACTTGAAGAGAATACCTTGGTTGGGGGGAAGAGGGGTAGCAGGGAAGAACCCTATTTTTCCATGAGACATGCAGTCATCAAGCCAACATAAAATCAACTACACTTCTTGGGAGGTGAAAGAAGCTGCTTGCATGCCTGCGAAGATGTCCTGGCTTTCCCTCTCTGTACTTTTGTTTGCAGTCTCTTCTCCTCTCCTTTACAGAGCTGAAGGGCAGAAACTGGAAAAATGGGGATTGGGGATTAGTACACTATTGACCTCAAATATATTTTCATGCAATGACCCAACACGACTAAAACAATTATGACATGCACAGAAGCTGTCCCTTACATATCCTCACTGAGAGTCCTAACCATACAATAACACGATGACCACATTTCCACAAGTTCCTACAGAACCACAGTGCCACTTCCCCAGCTTGTCTCCTCTACAGCTATATAATGCAGCACGAAGAAAAAGAATTTAAAACAACGCATGGAAGTAGCTAATTGTAATACTTTACAGACATCAAAAAGGATAGAGAAATGGCTCCTCTGAGGAAAATGGAAAGCTGAACAGTAAATCAGATAGTAACCACCACCTTATTTGAAGAACATCATTTTGCAGATAACCAGACAAGGAAGAGTGATGATCTGAATCACAAATGCAACACGCTTCTAGTTTTCAGATTCTGACACCCATCCACCATTTCAGACTGACATCTTGCTATGACCTCCACTCTCCACAACGACCTGAAAGGTCAGGGATCAATCTCTTGGGGAAGGTGGGGATCAATCTCTTCTCCCATGTTAAAAGTGACAGAGCATGAGGGAACGGCATTAAGTCGTGCCATGGGAGGTTTAGTTTGGATATTAAAAAGAATTTCTTCCGCAAAAGGGTTGTTAAGCATTGGAACAGGCTGCCCAGTGAAGTGGTTGAGTCAACATTCCTGGAAGTATTTAAAAGATGTGTAGATGTAGTGCTTACTGACATGGTTTAGTTGTGGGCTTAGCAGTGTTAGGCTAATGATTGGATCTCAAAAGCCTTTTCCAGTGTAAACAATTCTATGATTTTGTGATTCTCAAACTAACCTCCTGAACAGATCAGAAGTACTTAAGCTGCTCAGTATACTGAAGTACTTTGTACTCCACATTTTCCACCATGTTCCACATTGCTCAGCATTTTAATACACTCAGTATTACTCTTTTTGCAGGAATCATGTTTGACATCTAATTTTGTCTACCAGAAAGTCCATTTGAAGGTACAAATTTGGATTTCAGTTGCTCGTTGACAACTTTAAAAACATTCCCAGTACATCCTACCCTCCTTGATGTGCCAGACATAAGTTATATATTGTATATTACTGAGGTCTGGAGGCTTAGATTACCACTTTTACCTCTGCAAAGCACAATCACATTTCCATAAATGAAACAAAGTCAACTTAATATCATATGTTGCCTTTGCAAAAAAGCACTCAACTCTGACTAATATGAGGTGTTAACCATTGTTTCACAATTTATAAAAATCTCAAGCTATTATTTGCCTTTTAAGGAATATAAAGAATGGATTTAAGTCTTTTAAAGGAATATAAAGAATGGATTCAAATCTTATAAACAAAAATCTCCACAAGTTAGAGAATTTCCAAGCCACCATTGATTGCATACAACTAACCTACAACAGTCCTTTTCCTTCCACACCATGCCTTACATTATCAAGGAAAATTTACATAACACAAAACCACCCTTTATCTTAAAATTCCAGTAACAGCCGCATCCAGCTTAATTTTCATTGCTCTTCTCTCTTTTGTTTTATTGTTCTTTACACAGTGTGGGTATGTGTACACGCACAGCACATTTCTGCAGATTCAGAAAGAGCCTCTGCTTCTAACCATATGCTCAGTGCTGCCTGTGCAGACAGAGCATCCAGTACAGACAGACAGAGAATCCAGTCCAGCCAGCTACCTCACTCCAAAGCACTACAACTTCAGCCAAGCCAGCAAAAGGTAGCAGCTAACAAGCTAAGGTTTCATGTTGTGCTGTACTGCCCACGGCCATCCCAGGGAAGGTGTGCTCAGCTGTGGTAGGGACAGACAGACACAGGTAGGTCAAGTCTGGAAGGCATTCTTGTGAAGAAATCCGGCAACAAAGTCAATGGGACAAAATTAAGGCAGGAACATTGTACCTCTTCCTACACACAAGCTACTAGGAACGCATTCGAGGCCGTGAATGCCACACTCCTTGTGCAAAAAAACATTAATTTCATAAGATTATAAAAGAGCTATAACTGCAGTGTCATCTTTCCTGCAAAACCAGAAACTTTGTTTTACAATAGTCACCTAGTCTGAAATTAGTTTTACACCCTTCCACAGCTCAACACTGCTAAAACCTCTCAAAACACAGTACAAGAGCTTTCCTGCATGTGTCCTGCAACCAAGAGGAGAGCACAGTGGCAGTACAACTGACAAAAGCACCTTTAATGCCTTTGCATCCCAAGAACCACTCTGCAGATGGAACTATGAAAAGTTACATATAGCACTGAAATACCCTAGAAAGCTGTGAAAGGACATGGAGTAATGCAATACCATCAAACTACCTATTATTTCCAAATCATGGAACTCTCAATTAATGAGATTTAAGTTTCATATGTACGTCTGGTTATCAGTGAGTTTGGAAAAAAAGGCACTGAACCATCGAGACAGCTACACAAAACAAGGTAAAGTTATTTTACCATTTTGCACCGCTTTGACTGTATCATATAGTCTACTTTTAATTAGTGTTTATTCTGCCTTTCTGAAGAATCTGATATAAACTGCTGTAATATCACACATCTTCCTGGAAGAAAATCCCCTTTTCAATTATCAGTGATTGGGAAAAATATTATACAGCAGAAGAGATGTCTTTTGTTTTTTGGTTTTTTTGGCCTGTGATCACTCTGTCCACTTTAAAGGAATGCACCTCATTAACCTGATAATTAACAAAGTTATTCTCATCACATAAAAGGTTCAAGTTCCTTTATTAAGTCATTATTTGAATTTGTACTGCTATTAAGATGATGATGCTATTCTGGATTTAACTTCACAAAACAAGATGTTTCACTATAAAGATCCTAAAGTTTTTCAAATCAAGACATAGAATTTCACTGTCATCACAGCGAATCTACTGGATTAAGCAATGGATAAGATACAGAAATCAAACATAACTGAAGATAAAAACCTAGAAGGGGTAAGGCAGCAATGAAAAAAAAATTAAAAAGGCAGCAAAAAGAGAAAACAAGTATCTGACAGCAGCATGGCTGTGGCAGCAGAAACCAGCAGTAACTGAAAAAGGAGAAAAGGACCAAAATTACAAGGAGATATATGCAGCTTGTGAAACAACTACCAGCAGATGTACCAACTCCTAGGTGGACCAATCCAGCAATGCTGCAGGCTACAGAGAAACTTCCAATTCCCACATTCTTCCCACTGGAAGTGTAGCAGTGCACATTTGGGGAATTTTGTTCCTAGATCACATGTAAGGTTTCTCAGGACTGTCTAGCTAATAAAAGCTTCTTAAGGAAAAAAAAAAAAAAAAGCTTTAATATTTGCACACAGGTGTTCCTAGCACATGAACTTACTTCCTCCACATGAGTAAAGCCAGTTGTCTAAAGCCAGACAGTTATTCTGCGGGTATTAAAACCGTTAAGTGCAGCAGTCATATACAGAAATCCCACATCAAACAAAAACCAAGATGACAGCTTATCTCATTGCCCATACTGACATTATAGTAGTTGATGTGATGTGTAGTTAACAAACATATGTAATAGTCATAGTATGGAAAAATTAGTTACATTTACTTAGAGATATAACTATACAGGTTTCACTGGCAGCATATCTGACACCAAAGCACTCAAGCACCTTGAACGTAAATATCTCGGGATGTCAAAATAACACCTGAGGCTTTGCTAAGGAGTTTCTTTTGCATAGAATTCAGTCACTATTAAGTAACAATTTCTAAAAGTCTTTTAAATTTTGGAACAGACAAGAGAACTTTCTGTCATGACATGAGAATGACCACAGTTCAACAACAAGGTCAAACATGGAAATAAAGCAAATTCACAGAGTTAAGGTCCACTCTCAGTCCCATATGGGAGACTTTCAAGCACTGCTAGTTTGACCTATGCACACACCTTAACGGGCTATCAGTCATTTAGGGTGCATTTCCCAGATAACTTCACTTTCGGTATTTTAAAGCACCCATTGCAAAATCTTATCACAAGTGTTTTGCGGTGCGAGAAAAATTTTAAAGCACCCATTGCAAAATCTTATCACAAGTGTTTTGCGGTGCGAGAAAAACATTCAACTGTTCCCATGAAGAATGTCAACAGTGCTGTGAGATATTCGGAATAAACCCACTACACAAGTCTAATCAGCATAACAACTCCTTCTGGAATTATCAATTTGCAAATCTCTCAAACATCTAACAAGGGTAAGAAAACTTTTAAAAATATAGCAAGGTACTCATGAATGAGACACTGAATTTTCTTTTTAAAACTCTATGGAAGTAGATGTTCTTAAGTAGAATGAAGATAGAAGTATGCATATAAGATTAACAGAGGAGGTAATGGAGGGCAATATTTAATCATGATCACAGCATTTAAGTTCGGATGAGATTTTTGATCAGCAATATTAGACACTAGCAGAGTTTTCAGTATTATTAGGAAGCATCATCATTGTGTCGACAATCACACCCTTCTATCTGGTTTGAACATTGAGCACCTGAATGCTCACAGGTTAGTTAACACAGAGCAGTTTTCCTTTTCAAATTGTGTTTTTCTAATTGAAACCAATGTCCTGTGAAGAGCAAACTTACAAGTTTTATTGCCATGAATCAGTTTCCTTCCTCCCTCTAATACAAGATGCTCACAACATTCACTTTCTCACCTCCACACACCCAGGAGAGTCAGGGACAGAACCCCAAACAGAAGTGTTTGTTTTTCAACACAAAGTTCAAAGAGCTTAAATTACTTTCCCCTCCTTTTATTTTTTTAAACAAACATTGAAAATAACCAGAGTGGCTTTGGCATTGCTTTAATCAGTTTAAACTTGAAGACAGGAACTCTAATTAAAATCTGGAACCCTAGCTGTAAGAAACAGCTAATTAGTTCCCAACTTCATAATGAAGTACTGTGGCAGTGTCCATATTAGCTGTACAGTATTAAAAAGGAAATGTTCTGCAGGATAAGCTCATTCTCTCAGGCAGTACATCAGTTTGTGTATTTACTTCTCCCTATGTCATTGTTGTAGAGATTTAAGAAAACACACTATAATAACTATCATATTTGCATATTTCCATATACAGTAAGATTATTGAACTTCACAGCATTTGGAACAGAGAAGGAGAAATACAAGGCAGTTCATTACCTTCCTGTTAGACAATGAAGACAATTTAAATAGCACTGAAGTATGAGGTTGTGTTTCACTCCTTTTGATTCGTTCCTGACCACAACTTTCAAATACAAGAAAGAAGATGAGGAAAAAGTGTAAGAAGACATTTTTGCTTGTGTTGCCCAGAAGTCTGGGCAAAAAAAAAAAAAAACGCCATGGGATAGGAGAAAAGCAAGAGCTGCTAGATTCAGAGAAACCTTGGCTCGATAGCCACAGCAAGACATGGTGACAGCAGTGAAAGCCTCAACACCTTGGTTCACATTTCCACACCTTCTAGCTTCTCGTTTTATAACGGCTGCTACTTTTATACCCCTTCCCATACACAGAGCACCAACTAAAAAAAAAAAAAAAAATCGCTGAAAATTTGGGTTACAAACCAAGGATAAGTTCGCCCCCGCTTCCCAGCCAGGTTTCTCTAACCCGCGTTTCCTCCTGTGACCAAGTCGCTGCACGCCACGCTTCCTCACAGGACCCTCCGAGCGGCTTTTTATCCCGGCGTTCAGCCG
>NW_009710737.1:54703-65747 GCF_000703405.1 Apaloderma vittatum | reverse complement strand
GGCTCATGCTCATCCTGCTGTCCACTAGAACGCCCAGGTCTCTTTCCCCTACACTTCTCTCCAGCAGGTCAATCCCCAACCTATACTGGCACATGGGGTTATTCTTTCCCAAGTGCAAAACTCGACACTTGCCCTTGTTGAACTTTGTAAGATTTCTCCCAGCCCTCTAGCCTGTCCAGGTCTCTCTGAATGGCAGCACAGCCTCCTGGTGTGTCAAGCACTCTTCCCAGTTTTGTGTCATCAGCAAACTTGCTGACAACGCTCTCTAATCCCACATCCGGGTCATTGATGAATATATTGAACAGCACTGGTCCCAGCACTGACCCCTGAGGGACCCCACTAGACACAGGCCTTCAACTAGACTCTTCTCCATAGACCACAACTCTCTGACTTCTTCCCTTCAACCAATTAGTGACCCACCTCACTACTCAGTCATCCAGACCGCACTTCCTTCCATGAGGATGCTGTGGGAGAAAGTGTCAAATGCCTTGCTGATACGAGATAGACCCCATCCACTGCATGGCCACCATCCATCCACCTGGTTATGTCTTCACAAAAGGCTATCGTATATAGCATCATATAAAAATATATAATGTAAAAATTGAAATTTGACTGTTGCATATTTTAATAAGAAGTAGGCAGTCATCTCAGGTACAGTAAGAAGACCATAAGTCTTCACAACACCAATATTTTGCTAAATAGTTCCTTTCCTAAGGCGTTATTCTAGTAACTCCTGGTACAAAAGGGAAGGTCCGGCTTTTGAACGCACATCTCTGTCTACTGGCTAGATGACACTGGTAAAGCCCAGCATAATCCTTGCAAGGGCATGTAAGGATAAGACTCATGTCCTTAGCCAACATCCAGGAGCAGTAAGCAAATACCGGAGTGAGTAAACAGTATTTTCTGCAGAGATTAATTTTGGTTTCTCTGTTTACAACTATCTCACTTCTCAGTGAATTCACAAACCTCAAACCTCACGTCTTCAGGTTTTCACAAGTATAAAAAGGAGCAATACCTTTGAAATTGGCAGGATTTTGGTATGAGTCATTGGCACTAAATGCTGAGTTTATTGTCAGATGTAAAATATTTATCATGATTAATTTTTTAAAATAATAATTAATTTCTTTGCCCAGTATTTGTCAGATGGGAAAAAAAATATGTGTATGTAATTTTAGATTATTTTTATTAACAAGAGTACTAAATACTTTTAGCAAGAGGACTAAATATTTAGTATTTAAATATTTACAGTCAGTTCACTGTAGCTGTGCTAGAGTCAAATTTCTATGCAATATTTTTCTTATGGTCAAAGACATGACTACACTTGCACCAAAACCAACCCATTTTTTTCAAAGTTTTGGCCTTGTTGCAGTCAACATCCCACACAAAGAATTACTCTGATCTAGTACAGATGAAAACCTAATATCGACATATTCATGGTCGCAGGATACTGATGACAATTCCAGCTTATGCTACTTCCACTGTCTGCCCCATCATAACAATTTCTTACAGCTGAAGAAAGAGAAATGAAAGCAAAAAACTTTAGTTCTGCTGCACAAATAGAGGAGGGAAAAAAAGAAGTAATAATTTTAAGATCAACAATAATCTTTGATGCCAAGTTTGACATAAATCTCCATTTTCTTCACCCCTGAAATAGTATCCTCACTTTTAGTACTCGCTTCTTCCTATGTTTTGTTTAGCTGATGTAGACAGTAAGTTATAGCAAAATAAAACCAGACCTGTCTTTCTACTTTCCAACCCTTATTCCTACATGCTTCTTCATATGGTTTTATTTTTAAACATTTTCCCATAAAGTTGTAACTTACTTTAGGGCTTACTTCAAGCAAGCTCCCAACAAGTTCCCTTATGTGATTGCTTAACCCAGAACAGCTGATCTTTGTAAATCAGCAACAGACCCAGAAGCAATATCTGCCTGTACTAGGCTGATGGGTTTTGCCTATTTGTAGTGCAGTCAGCTCACTAATGAGGAGCTGGCAAGAGGCAAAATGCCCCCTGGACCTCATTAAACTGGCTGATTTTGGCCTGCTGAAACATTACCTCAGGACTTGAGCACAGAGGCTGGAGCAGTGTTCTGCTGCAGAGACCAAGGTCTTGTCTCACTGGCAGAGCTGGTAGCTTCATCAAGGGCTTTATAGTCAGGTTTCCTGCAGAAGTGGGAAAGCCACATATGTGCTAACGTTACTCTAGTCAAAACTCATTGGTCGCTTCTCTCAGGTATGGAGCAAGTCTGAAAGTGAACTGCAGTCATTAGTACTTTGTAACCTGCTCTCATTTTCCTCGGCTGTCATGTCCAGGTTTGCTATTCTAGCTCAGACATGCTGGCAGAAAAGATGCTTATGAAGTGAAGCTCAAGTGCCAAGTCCAAAGGTCCTTTGAGGCTGCAGATTAATTCGCTTGAAGGCTCATCTCCACTCTGTTAAAATACAACAATATTCAGTGATCAGTCTTTTTTCAGCCCATGAGTATGTCACTTCTGCTACTGTAAAAACTATAATCTGAGGCTCTGGTTGTGCAAAAACCTCAAAATTGCTTTACAAGGCAAAGAGCTCCCTTGCAGGAGCACTTGAGCAGGGACAGAAGTGCTTCAAGCACGGTAGAGGAGAAAAACTGTGGACACCTCAACCCATACCTCATTGAAGTACATGCCCACTGACTCTGCATTGTGAGTGCTGAGTGCAGGAGGCTCACACAAGTACAGTGGGAGCATTAGGCTGGTCGGGGAAGCCCCTGTTGAGTTTTGGACACGTTCTACGTCAGGCAGGCTCTGGGACTGGTACAGGACTGTCAGCAGAATTGGCCTTCTCCAGTCAGATTTTTGCTTTTAATTCAATGAGTATTGGATTGCACCCAAAGCTGCAGAAGTATTTGGGAAGCAGGAAAAAAATTAGTATCATAACCACAGATTTTCATTAGCAAAGATTAAAAGCTACTTTAGGTTAGCCTAACTAGAGGCTTTCCTTGCTAATATAGCATTATACATTCCCAAGTCCTATAAGTACAGCTACAGATGAGTGTCAGCTGCTTTGCCTGCATGACTAGAGTTGATGGCAGGAGACCACCCATGTCTTTCGGTTAATGTGGTAGAAGCTTGTTAGCAGGCTGATGCAGGTAGGCCAACAAAATGTTCCGCTGCTTAGCTATCACCACAGAGACAGGATTTATATAAAGAGATATATGAGACGTGCTTTTCAAAATTATTAATGACTTCATTAATCTGGAAAGGAATATTCTGACCATGGACATCTAACTAGAAATGACAGTGCTATTTTTGTTCTTCTGTCTCTATGTAGAAATATGTTTGATAATCCTGGTAGCAGCCAGCCTGCCAAGATATCCATCAGAGACGCTGAAACTTTGAGTTACAGTGGAGCAATAGTTTGTGACAGCAGCTGCAGACACCCTGACTCTTCAGCAAGTTTATCTCCTGCAGTGGGTCTCAGTACTGGCTTGCTGTTGTCCTCGCTCTAGCTTTGCTGCCACCTCCATCTAAGCCTTTATTCACTTGATTGAAGCACAATATACTGAAAAACAGTGGCAAAATCTCAAGGGTCGTGGGGTGCCTTATTTGACAATGTTTACAGCTCTGCTGCAGCTCTGGTTTATCATAATAAAGTAACTGGTTTAGTGTACACAGAGGGTGTTTCTTTTTCCTTTCAGTCTCCTGTGCTTCTGAATTATTGTGGTTCCATTGTGTGTCCCCTAGGAACTGCTCTCACCATGTTTTCAGCAGATATGTCTTGCAGCAGATTGCCATTTAGAAGGCAAGCAGTTATTCCTGTTTCAAGATTTGCAATTCAGAATCTCTCTGGAGAAAGCTCACATTAACAAAGGAGCAATCTGAGTACACACAGGTCCTCAAATACAGTCAAGAAATCAGAATGCACAGTGGAGCAGAGAGCCCTGCCTTCACAGGCGGTGCCAGCTCAGAGGCTGAGAGGCTTCAGCAGCTTCTCCCCATGGGGAGAGACAGCAGCTCAGGTTATGTGGCAGTCCTGGGTCTGCTCAAAATAGAGAAAGAAACACTGCATTTAATTACACTGTTTAATATGTGATGGGATCCAGACCTGTTTTCTGTTCTCATACACAGAGTTCATGTCTTAAATACAGAGGCAAGTCACA
Organism: Apaloderma vittatum; assembly: GCF_000703405.1. Lineage (NCBI taxonomy): Eukaryota > Metazoa > Chordata > Aves > Trogoniformes > Trogonidae > Apaloderma > Apaloderma vittatum. The sequence goes on along the minus strand of NW_009710737.1, from coordinate 61,610 downwards.
GACTTACAGCCAGAGAATATTAGGGGTTGGGAGGGACCTCTAAAGATAATCTAGTCCAAACCCCCTGTCAAAGCAGGATTACCTCGAGTAGGTCACACAGCAACATGTCCAGGCAGGTTTTGAAAGTCTTCAGGGATGGAGACTCCACAACACCTCTGGGAAGGCAGTCTGTTCCAGTGCTCCGCTACCCTCACAGCAAAGAAGTATGTGCTTATGTTTAGGTTGAACTTCCTGTTTTCCAGTTTGTGACCTTTGCCCCTTGTCCTGTCACTGGACACCACTGAGAAGAGTCTGGGCCCATCTTCTCGACACACACCCTTTAGATATTTACAAGCAGTGATGAGATCCCCATTTGGCCTCCTCTTCTGCAAGATAAACAGACCCAGCTCTCTTAGCCTTTCCTCATATGGAAGGTGCACTAATTGAACTCACTTGCCCTTATGGATTCAATTCTTATAGGATTTTTGCTGTTTTTTCTAAAAAAAAATAATTTTAGTCCAAAACGTTTTGACCGAGGAGGATTTTTTTTTAAAAAAGAAAAAATACAAGTATAGAATCATAGAATCATAGAATCATAGAATCAAAGAATCATAGAATCACAGAATCACAGAATCATAGAACATTTTCAGCTGGAAGAGACCTTGAAGATTATCGAGTCCAACCTTTTCCTAGCCCTATCAGCACCACTGGACCATATCCCTCAGCACAACATCTACCCATGTCTCAAACACCTCCAGGGATGGCGACTCAGCCACCTCCCAGGGCAGGCTCTTCCAACAGCTGACAACACTTTCAGTAAAGAAATTCTTCCTAATACCCAAACTGAACCTCCCCTGGTGCAACTTGAGGCCATTTCCCCTTGTCCCATCACTCACCACTAGGGAGAACAGACCAACTGCCTCCTCTCTACAACCTCCTTTCAGGTAGTTGTAGAGAGCGATAAGGTCTCCCCTCAATCTCCAGGCTAAACAGCCCCATATCCCTCAGCCATTCCTCATACAACACTGTATGCCTCTGTACCCTCTCCCTCTGTGCGCTCTCCAGCACCTCAGTGTCCCTCTTGTAGTGAGGGGCCCAAAACTGGACACAGTGCTCGAGGTGAGGCTTCATCAAAGCTGAGTACAGGGGCATGATCACCTCCCTGCTCCTGCTGACAACATCATTCCGGATCCAGGCCAGGATGCTGTTGGCCTTCTTGGCCACCTGGGCACACTGCTGGCTCATGTTCAGCCGGCTGTCCATCAACACCCCCAGGTCCCTCTCTGCCTGGCAGCTCTCCAGCCACTCCTCTCCAAGCCTGTGGCGCTGCTGGGGATTGTTGTGGCCAAAGTGCAGGACCCAGCATTTGGCCTTATTGAAACTCATGCAATTGGCCTTGGCCCAGGGATCCAGCCTGTCCAGATCCCTCTGTAGAGCCTCCCTACCCTCAAGCAGATCAACACTTCCACCCAGCTTAGTGTCATCTGCAAACTTACTAAGGGTGCACTCTGTCCCCTCATCCAAATCATTGACGAAAATATTAAACAGGAGTGGCTCCAGCACTGAGCCCTGGGGGACACCACTTGCGACCAGCCACCAACTGGATTTAACTCCATTGACCACGATTCTTTGGACTTGGCCATCCAACCTTTTTTTTACCCAGCAAAGCATATGCCCATCCAAGCCAAGAGCAGTCAATCTCTAGGACCTAGCATCTCTGCTTAGCCTGAGATAGTTTTCATCCCTGCTCATGCAGTTCCTTACTGGGCAGAAGCTGAGACTGAATCACTTTCACTGGCTTTGATGTTTGTTTGTTAACAAATAAGCAAAGCTGTGTGGAGGTTTAAGAAACACTCTTGTAAAAAACCATCTTGTAGTTTTATCTAGTTTTGTCTGAGTAACCCACATTTCATGTCTGATATCTTCACAAAATAAAAGCAAAAGTAGAAAAGTTCTGTCAGCTGAACACCTAATGTAGGGCAGTTCCCAAAGGACTGATAAGGAGACATTACTTCCTGATGCCTTCTAAAATTTACCCATCTAAAGTGGATTGAAGCATACAGATTAAGTTTTTTTGTTGGGGTCATTCTGCCTAATTACTAACAGAAATAAATAATATACTTTAAAGAAATAAGTGGCAAGGGCTCTTAAATAAGAAATAAAGTAGATTTATGATTATATTGGTCTCAGCTATGTAAATTTCCACTAAAACTAAAATCCACTGGTGCATTTCCCATACTAACTTACAGAAGCCACTGCTTGTACTTTATCAAGACTCACAGCACTAAGAAGCTAACACCTTGATCATTACCAAAAAACTTGCATGTTTTTCTTAAATTATTTTTTATATTTTTGTTCACCAAAACCCAGTTCTGTTACTAAATTACTGATTTAATCGTTTCATTAGAATCTATTCTGCCTAAAGTTTAGTCTCTAACCAATATATTTTACACGTGCTGCCCACAAGATTTATTCTGAGTTCGGCAAAATTAAGTCTTTTACCCATGTTGAGTCTTATGCTTCTGAGGATCAGCCATACCCTGATAGCTGACAGTATATAAACAATGAGTTGCAAAGTCAACCCATAAGATTGAAGCACAGAGCAGTACTCACAGCACTGAACTCTGGGAGTTGTAAGAGATTCTGCAGATTTCCTCTCACCATGAGATCCCGAGTCCCCAGGAAGCTTCCCAGCCTGTCCAGTTGTAAGCTGACAGAAAAAACTTCCATGAGTTATCCTGAAGTATGATTACACTGGTTTACTTCTGATTGGCTCTTTGGAAAACAAGCCAGCAACAGTAATTTAAATAATTTCTTTAAAATAAGTCTGCATGAGAAATACTTTTTCAGATTAGTTCTCCCAGCAGGACAGCAGCTTCAGACTGAAGTGTTAAATAAATTAGATGGGACCTAGCACTGACACTGCCAACAGTTTACACTTCAGTTAGAGTCACTAGGTCCCGGTGAAACTGTTTACTCCTAACTACATCCCTCAAGTAGAGGAGAAAAAAAAAAAAAAGGAAAATTTGGGAGTTTTACTTTTCAAGTGCTGAATTATTTATCTTCAATTTTATTTCCAGTATGAATTAAACTGTGCAATAGATCCCAAGAATCATAGATCTGTTTAAATAAACAATATGACACACACCAACCCAGCAGGGTCATCTGACACACATTTCTTTTGTTTCCACTTGTGGAGTAGGCAAATTACATATTGTGCAGTTTGAACAAACCTATCCATGTGATTTCATCAAAGATATTCATTTGTGGCTGTAAGTTCCACCACATCACTTGACGGTCTGTTTTTCATAAATGGAAACATTTCTGGCTCTTGGAGGGTGAAGGAGATGATATTTCCGTAAGAGGAGTTGCTACATGTGTATTTGTGGTTCTCTCATTGGCATAAAGCAAGTAAATGCCAAACTTGTGGAGTTCAAGATTGTATATGTTAACCACAAGCTTGGTCTTCCTCTGAAGGAATTGAAAAGGAGCTTGCTGGAAATTTTTTTCTACCCATTTGTGTTATATTTTACCTGTTAGGAAGGCTAACTTTATAGATACTGTTTCCTCTTACTCAGCAGGACTGTTTCCATAAGAAGAGTGGCACTACTCCCTGGTCTAAATATACATTAAATAAAAAGGCTTATTGCAGCCAGTGTTTAAAATTGCACAGGCTTTGATTAAGCAATTGAGCCCATGTTTAGCACCTGAGACTGGAGCACATCAACTTCTGGGAGGCACCACATATCTCTCCCTCATGGGGTGGAGGGTGCCTTACCGCACAGGGCTCCTGTCTCTGCCTCAAGGAAATGTCTCCATAAGATGCCCCCTACAACCACTCAGGGGACGTAGAGACCACCTGGGTTGAAATAAACTCAATGGAGTTAAGTTGCACCAGCGAATTTTCCTTCTTGGTCCTTGGGTTCAGGTACTTGGGTCTCTGGATTTAACCTGTGTTGCCAAGCCCCTAGAAGGAGCAAAATTCCTACAAGTAAAGCCTCTGAGAAGCCCTGAGCAAGAGAAGGTTGGAGGAAAATTGATTGCTCAGAAGAAAATTTGTGAGAGAACTCCGATGGCTGCTTAACACAAAGGGTGAAACAACCTAATGTCAGGTGCCTAGTCCTCTTTCCATGGAACAGTGACACTGAATATGGAGAAAAAGTATCAGAAGCAGCAAGGGGGGGTTATTTTTTTTCTTGGATAGCACTCTTTACATGCCAGAGAGATTTTTATCTTTATGTACAACACCTTACTGACAGAAGCGTTGATATTCAACACAAGTATTTTGTCATTTATTATTATGAAATAAAGGATAACATTTTTTCTGTGGATAGCATTTTGTTTCCTGAGTATTACTTTACACTATTGGCAGTCTTACTGCTTACTATTTATCAGAAAGTCAATTTGATCAATCCTGCAGCAGGCAGATCCATGGCCCTCCTCCAGACAATATTGAAAATGCTGGTTTAGCATCAAGGAGGTTGCAAATCCACACTGTGTGACCAAGCTGAAGGCTCAGGGAAAAGCTACAGTGAAAAATAACTATAGTTATGTTCTTGCTACAGCCTTGAGATAATTTCTAATCCAACTGGTCCCCCTAGAGTCTGACTTACATGCCAGAAGAGCATATAAACTCAAGCAATATTGTAAAGCAATCCCACAGATTTCTAAATTTTCTAATGTTAAGAGATAACCATACAAATTGAGAAAGTAAATAAAACAAAATATGTGACATCAAATGAAATCTTCTGGATCCTGAAGATGCGAAAAAAAATGAACTTCCCTGTATTTATTCATCCCAGGAGAGTTTTTCATGTGCTTCCTGCAGTTGGGAAGCCCTTGGTACTATGAGAGAACCAGTAAATGTGAGTTCTGTTAAAGATCACACGTTCTGGCAATATAAATTACTCTCCTGTTAATGTCCTCGGGAATATTTCTTTGTCTCATAGTTTGATGTATGCATGTACTCCTGCTTGGTCTGGCAGAAGCTGCAGGAAGAAATTGCCCACATTTGGACAGAGCTGTTGGCAACTTGCTTGCATTGCATCTGAAGTAGCAGGGTCACTGCATGCCTATGATAAAGGTGTTAACTTCTATGTGGAAGTGTTAATTAATAACAATACATAAAGTCACCACTCTACAACCAAAATTCCTTCCCTGTGAAGAAAGAAAAGAGAGAAGCAGTGATGCAAAAAGCACACTAAAGTCACTGTAAATATAAAGAACAGGCATGCCTGTTCCCTGAGCGTCTCTTCTCACTAAAAAAAAAAAAAAAAAAAAAAAAAAAAAAAGAGGATGAACTATCTGGTTACTAGAATACAACTTCTCACAAATTACACGCACAGACAGATCCTCTGCTGCAGAACAGGCATCTCAATTTACCTAATAAGGATTTACTGCTTTGTAGGAAAAGATTGTAAGTTGGTAACAAAGTGGGAAAGGAATGCAATAAAGTTATGTCATATTTTTCTGTGAAAAAAATGCACAAGAAAATACAATTCCTGCCTAAGCACCCTCTCCAAGAAAAGTGTTTGCAGGACAGCAGAGCAAGGAAGATGGTAATTCTGTGGAGCTTGAAGATCAAGATTTTCCTTAAGGACTCCCTAAGCTATGGGGTCAATTTTCACTTGTCGGAATCTTTCTTCAGATTTGTCTCCTCAAATGGCTTATCTCAGACAAAAATTAAACCCAGCGAGGATGCTAAGAGGATAGTTCAGAATGCAATACAAACTACACAAGACAGGCACCTTCCCTGGTCTCTTCTCCTGGATGAGAGGGTACTAAGTCATGTAAAAGAGCAAGCAGAGATCTAGCTTTGTTGAATTATATGACACAGAAAGAGAAAATCCTTTGTGTGAGCCATTTTCCTAGATGGTGTGTCAGGGAATTTACGTCCTACTGTCTGCTCAGCAAGAAGTGTAAAAATACAACACCTCCAAGCACCTGTGAATATACACTCAGGACTAATCTATGTGATGAAGCCTTTGCTTTTTGCTAAACCTTCACATAGACAATGATCAAGGAATATCAAATACAGAAAAAATAACATAAATAGTGTATGGAGAGTGTCCTCAGGAGCCCCAATCCCCTGAGGCCCCAGAGGAAGTCAGGATAAAGGAGAAATTTGGCCTGGTTGAGTTGAAGTGGGTTAGAGATCAGTTAGGACACCTAAACGTCCATAAATCCATGGGCCCTAATGAGATGCACCCATGGGTGCTGAGGGAGCTGGCAGAAATCATTGCTAGGCGACTCTCCATCATCTTTGGTAAGTTATGGGGAACAGGTGAGGCGCCTGACAACTGGAGGAAAGCAAAAGTCACTCCAGTCTCAAAAAGTCGCTCAAAAAGAGTGAAAAGGAGGATCTGGGTAACTACAGACCAGTCAGCCTCAATGACATCCATAGAAAGGTCATGGAGCAACTTATCCTCGGTGCTCTCTCTATGCATATCAAGGATAAGAGGGTCATTGAGAGCAGCCAGCATGGCTTTGCCAAGAGAAAATAATGTTTGACCAACCTGATAGCCTTTTATGAAGATGCAACCAGGTGGATAGATGAAGGCAATGCAGTGGACGTGGTCTATCTGCATTTCAGTAAAGCATTTGACACCGTCTCCCACAGCATCCTCATAGCTAAACTGAGGAAGTGTGGTCTGGATGACTGAGTAGTGAGGTGGGTCACTAATTAGTTGAAGGGAAGAAGTCAAAGAGTTGTGGTCAATGGAGAAGAGTCTAGTTGGAGGCCTGTGTCTAGTGGGGTCCCTCAGGGGTCAGTACTGGGGCCAGTGCTGTTCAGTATGTTCATCAATGACCTGGATGGGGGATTAGAGAGCGTTGTCAGCAAGTCTGCTGATGACACAAAACTGGGAGGAGTGGTTGACACACCAGCGGGCTGTGCAGCTGTTCAAAGAGATTTAGACAGGCTGGGGGG